>NC_079170.1:49031812-49149312 GCF_947568905.1 Ostrea edulis
TTAAGCATTGTACAAAGTTTCAAGTCTATCCAATAAGCCATATGGGAGGAGAAGAGTTCATAAACTATTTTACATCTTCCACCCCTCTTAGATCCACTATAACTCTTAGGAAAACAATTGGATCCTCCTGTCCCTACAACTTGCACATCTACAAATGGCATTGAAGCATTGTACAAATTCTCAAGTCTATCAGATAAGCCATATAGGAGAAGTGTTCACAAGGTATTTTAACATCCTCCACCCCTTTTAGATCCACTATATCTTTTAGGAAAAACTTTGGATCCTCCCATTCCCACAATATGCACATCTACAAATGACAATTAAGCATTGTACAAAGTTTCAAGTCTATCCAATAAGCCATATGGGAGGAGAAGAGTTCATAAGCTATTTTACATCTTCCACCCCTCTTAGATCCACTATAACTCTTAGGAAAACAATTGGATCCTCCCGTCCCAACAATATTCACATCTGCAAATGACAATGAAGCATTGTACAAAGTTTCAAGTCTATCTGATAAGCCATATAGGTGGAGAAGCGTTCACAAGATTTTGTGACAAAAGGAAGGACGGACAGAAAGTACAAATACAATATGTCTCCCCCTGGAAGAGGGAAGATATAATTATATGAGTGCATGTTTATATACACACAGCACTAAACATAACTTAAAGTAATTCCACCCTCCTATGATGTCATCAGATTTTGCAAAATCAATGATTTATTTAGATTTATGCATGATAGGAACATAAATTTTGTTAGTCTTTTCCGATAGTTATTGTAAAAAAACAACCTGTTAAAACAAGAGGTACTGTGAGCAATGCTCACTAAGAATACCCCTCGCTTACCCCAATCTCCTAAAGGGTGTTGGAAATAGGTAAAACTTCAATATTATGATCCAAAAGGTATCTAGGAACACAGCATCTCCATGCGATGAAAAAAGCCATTAAAGAATTTAAATGGAAACCATATTGCTACTTTGATGTCCAGTGCGCGTGACCTTTGACCTTTTGACCCCAAAATCGATAGGGAACATCTTCATCCCATGGGTAGTCCATATATATATGATATGGTGACGGTAGGTGGAAAGGATAATGCTTTAGAGCCCGGAAACCATTGCGTCTACAGACGGACGGACAGACAGACGGACAACCCGATTCCAGTATACCCCCCCCCCCCCACCCACAACTTGTTGCGGGGGGTATAATAAACTATTTCAAAAGTCTAAGTTATAGATGAATAATCAATGATACGATTTAAATCAAAATAGATGTGTGTAACATTTCACTATAAAGAGTTGTATGAAAATGTGATTTGTGGAAATAAATAATAATGCTATAATTCTAATTAGAGGCCTGTGATCTTAATCACATCCTAATTAGTGTTAGAGTCAGCCCCCTGAACTGGAGCATATCCTAATTAGTGTTAGAATCAGGCCCGTGAACTGAATCATATCCTAATTAGTGTTAGAATCAGGCCTGTGAACTCAATCACATGCTAATTAGTGTTAGAATCAGGCCCGTGAACTCAATCACATGCTAACTAGTGTTAGAATCAGGCCCGTGAACTCAATCACATTTCATTTAGTGTTAGAATCAGGCCCGTGAACTGGATCATATCCTAATTAGTGTTAGAATCAGGCCCGTGAACTGGATCATATCCTAATTTGTGTTAGAATCAGGCCCGTGAAGTCAATCACATGCTAGTTAGTGTTAGAATCAGGCCCGTGAACTGAATCATATCCTAATTAGTGTTAGAATCAGGCCAGTGAACTCAATCACATGCTAATTAGTGTTAGAATCAGGCCCGTGAACTCAATCACATGCTAACTAGTGTTAGAATCAGGCCCGTGAACTCAATCACATGCTAGTTAGTGTTAGAATCAGGCCCGTGAACTGGATCATATCCTAATTAGTGTTAGAATCAGGCCCGTGAACTGGATCATATCCTAATTTGTGTTAGAATCAGGCCCGTGAAGTCAATCACATGCTAGTTAGTGTTAGAATCAGGCCCGTGAACTCAATCACATTTTGATTAGTGTTAGAATCAGGCCCGTGAACTGGATCACATTTTAATTAGTGTTAGAATCAAGCCCGTGAACTGGATCATATCCGGATTAGTTTTAGAATCAGGCCCGTGAACTCAATCACATTTTACTTAGTGTTAGAATTAGGCCCGTGAACTCAATCACATTTAATTAGTGTTAGAATGAGGCCCGTGAAGTCAACCACATGCTAGTTAGTGTTAGAATCAGGCCCGTGAACTGGATCATATCCTGATTAGTGTTAGAATCAGGCCCGTGAACTGGATCACATTTTGATTAGTGTTAGAATCAGGCCCGTGAACTGGGTCATATCCTAATTAGTGTTAGAATCAGGCCCGTGAACTCAATCACATGCTAGTTAGTGTTAGAATCAGGCCCGTGAACTGGATCACATTTTGATTAGTGTTAGAATCAGGCCCGTGAACTGGATCATATCCTAATTAGTGTTAGAAGCAGGCCCGTTAACTCAATCACATGCTAGTTAGTGTTAGAATCAGGCCCGTGAACTGGATCACATTTTGATTAGTGTTAGAATCAGGCCCGTGAACTGGATCATATCCTAATTAGTATTAGAATCAGGCCTGTGAACTCAATCACATGCTAATTAGTGTTAGAATCAGGCCCGTGAACTCAATCACATGCTAGTTAGTGTTAGAATCAGGCCCGTGAACTGGATCACATTTTAATTAGTGTTAGAATCAAGCCCGTGAACTGGATCATATCCTGATTAGTTTTAGAATCAGGCCCGTGAACTCAATCACATTTTACTTAGTGTTAGAATTAGGCCCATGAACTCAATCACATTTAATTAGTGTTAGAATCAGGCCCGTGAAGTCAACCACATGCTAGTTAGTTTTAGAATCAGGCCCGTGAACTGGATCACATTTTGATTAGTGTTAGAATCAGGCCCGTGAACTGGATCATATCCTAATTAGTGTTAGAAGCAGGCCCGTGAACTCAATCACATGCTAATTAGTGTTAGAATCGGGACCGTGAACTGGATCACATTTTAATTAATGTTAGAATCAGGCCCGTGAACTGGATCATATCCTAATTAGTGTTAGAAGCAGGCCCGTGAACTCAATCACATGCTACTTAGTGTTAGAATCGGGACCGTGAACTGGATCACATTTTAATTAATGTTAGAATCAGGCCCGTGAACTGGATCATATCCTAATTAGTGTTAGAAGCAGGCCCGTGAACTCAATCACATGCTAGTTAGTATTAGAATCAGGCCCGTGAACTCAATCACATGCTAATTAGTGTTAGAATCAGGCCCGTGAACTCAATCACATGCTAATTAGTGTTAGACTCAGGCCCGTGAACTGGATCACATTTTAATTAGTGTTAGAATCAGGCCCGTAAACTGCATCATATCCTGATTAGTGTTAGAATCAGGCCCGTGAACTCAATCACATCCTAATTAATGTTAGAATCAGGCCCGTGAACTGGATCATATCCTAATTAGTGTTAGAGTCAGGCCCGTGAACTCAATCACATCCTATTTAGTGTTAGAGACAGGCCCGTGAAGTGGACCATATCCTAATTAGAAGCCCATGAACTTAATCACATCCTAATTAGAACCCAGTGAACTCAATCAAATCCTTATTAGTGTTGATTCTGTACCTCCACTTACAAAAGATTTTTAATATGCATCTCGGGTACGAGTTAATACTAGACCTTTAGTAAAAACGAAAGTAAATTGTATGACGTATGCAATTTGTGTGTGTTTGAGTTCACGGAACTTCCGATTGTATCAGTTCACGGGCTTATAGACCCTGCCATACTTCACAAGAGATAAAATCCGGCAGCAACTCGAAAATCCAGGTTTTCTGCAACTCGTCGTAGTTACTTCAGTGTGTAATTTTTACGACAAGTTTAATTTTTAGTGAATTACATTCTCAAACAAATGTGATAAAAGTTGATGATCAGACATCGTCATATTCCACTTTTCCCCTTTCTAAATATAACTATGATCATTTGACCCAGCTGACGTTTTTGTGAGCAAAATATTTACGAAGGTAATGTGACCAGGGTTAAATACTAGATGATATAAAGAGAAGAAATAATGGAGTTTGAATGATATCAATGTTGTTTATTTGTGTTTGAATGCATGATGGTGATCATTGTACATTGATAAGGTGGCTTTTTATAGGATCCGAAACAGTGACATATGAGAAAGTTGGTTGGCGGGGATTTCTACTTTCACTTTTGAGGATGCAGTAAACGGACGACAGGAGGGGAAGCTGCGCATTTCCTCGTTGGATGATTTGTGTACATGTGTGGACGTGGATGTCATTTCAGTAAAGGCACAAAGAAATTGTTTCCTGAGTATAGAGTCTGAACCGAGGATATTGCATCATTCCTGATCAGGCAAGTCTGGCTTGTTCATTTATTTTATTTATCATTTCTTTTTTTTTCTTTTTTCTTTTTTTTTTGAATTATTTTTTATTCATTTATTGGTTTACAATATTACAGAAGGTGAAATGTACATGTTTAACTATTTCTGTGTATCATGTATGTGTATTTTTTTTAATTTTTAATATCAGTTTGTGTAGAGTGTCAGTTTTGTGTATTGCTTAAAGATCAGTACCAGTGTCCTACTGTTGAACATTGGGCAGATATGTAAATTGGTACTTGGTTGGTTTATGCAGTCCTCCCTGACATTGACAGGGCTTTCCCATGGAGACTGTTTTCCAAGTTATGCGTAGAGTGTCAGTCATCTATCTGTGTCTCGCAAGTACTTGGTGCAGACAGCTATCATGCTGAATCCCGTGAAGGAAGGGGATATAGACTTCCTTTGGAATGACGTACATACTCAATGTTGCGTCGCTTGTGGAGACCCACATCTTGAAGAGTGACCTTGACTTTCGACCTTGACCCCATTTTTAAAGGTCAACCACCTAAGACTTTGTGGAGGAGAAAGTGATCTTGACCTTTGACCTTGACCCACTTTCAAGGTCATTCAAGGTCAACAATCCTAGAATATCATGTGACTACTCCTAAAGATGTAGATGGAGCTTTATGATAGAAAACGTCATTTTTCGGCCCCTATTTGCCCCCTGGGGCCAATATGAAAATTCTGAAACCTTATTGCACATCTACAGGACATTACTATTCAGCTCCTTGAATATCATGTGACTATTCCTAAAGATGTAGATGGCGTTAAAGTGACAAGCTTTGTGATAGAACACGTCATTTTCAGCCCCTATTTGCCCCCTAGGGCCAATATGAAAATTCCAAAACCTTATTGCACATCTACAGGACATTACTATTCAGCTCCCTAAATATCATGTGACTATTCCTAAAGATGTAGATGGAGTTTAAGTGACAAGCTTTGTGATAGAAAACGTCATTTTTCGGCCCCTATTTGCCCCCTGGGGCCAATATGAAAATTCTGAAACCTTATTGCACATCTACAGGACATTACTATTCAGCTCCTTGAATATCATGTGACTATTCCTAAAGATGTAGATGGAGTTAAAGTGACAAGCTTTGATATAGAACACGTCATTTTCAGCCCCTATTTGCCCTCTAGGGCCAATGTGAAAATTCCAAAACCTTATTACACATCTACAGGACATTACTATTCAGCTCCCTAAATATCATGTGACTATTCCTAAAGATGTAGATGGAGTTTAAGTGACAAGCTTTGTGATAGAAAACGTCATTTTTCGGCCCTTATTTGCCCCCTGGGGCCAATAGGAAAATTCCGAAACCTTATTGCACATCTACAGGACATTACTATTCAGCTCCTAGAATATCATGTGACTGCTCCTACATATGTAGATGGAGTTTAAGTGACAAGCTTTATGTTAGAAAATGTAATTTTTCAGACCCTATTTGCCCCCTGGGGCCAATATGAACATTCTGAAACCTTATTGCACATCTACAGGACTTTCAGCTCCTAGAATATCATTTGGATTGCGCTGTAAATGTGGACACAGTTTTAGTGACAACAACCGGGACAGACGGACGGACGGACGGACGGACCGGGATAAAAACAATATACCCGAACTTTCTTTAGAAAGTACGGGTATAAATATTCAGTAAGATTTCATCAGATTGTTAGCTGATCTGTTTCTATATCCATATCAAGCAGATATATTATTGAAAGTAGACATTTATGGCAAACTGAAAATATTTAAGTATGGAGCAGAAGTGGACTCTGTGGTGTCCTTTATTTCGAGCTCACGGGGATATATCAAATCGATATATGAATGAAAGATATTATTGTTAATAGACAAAACGTCATCGATATATCGAAATGTCGAATTGAAGGCCACAGCGTGAGATTTTTTCTTCTCACGTAGAAGTGGACGACTCTCTGGTGTCTTTTATTTCGAGTTCACTGGGATATATCGAATCGACATATGAAATTTTTTATTGTTAATAGGTAAAACGTCGTCGATATATCTAAATGTTAAATTGAACGCCACAGCAAGAGATTTTTTCTTCTCACGTAGAGGTTTTTGAATAAATTCTGCTTCAAATGAATCTAGAAACAGGTCAGCTAACAAAGGAGCACAATTCTTGCCCATGGGAATTCCAATAGAATGTTGGAAGACCTGATAACCAAAGACCACGAAGATATTGTCAATGAGGAACTCTAGCATATATTTTATTTCAACTTCAGAGTACTTGTGTGTGGAATCAGAGTGGTGTTTAACAAAGTAAGTTTTTAAATGACTGATCACTAGATATGAATATTTCTGTTTTTCATTCTTTTTTGAAGAAGCAACTGTCTATGATATCAAAAAGTCTAGTCTTTAATTTATCGTGAGGAATGGTCGTGTATAGTGTTGAAAAGTCATAGATTTTAATGTTATTGATTTGGGAAAAATTCTGTGATTTCAAGATTACTAAAACTTCTTTAGAATTTTTTTAAATCCACATTTGATTACCACCACTTCTGGCATATGTAGTCGAGCAGTAAGTTTGAAGTTTCTTCTTCACAGCTGTTAATATTTTCATGAGGAGCAAAGATAGCGGCTAGGTAGAGCACTTACTGGATCCGGCAATGTATCTTTGTTTGTAAAGGTTTTTATGTAGTTTAGGAATCCAGTATAGCTACGGTAACTCATATCCATTGGACCGATTGACTGGGAAATTAAATGTGTCTAAAACTGAAGCATGGTTTTCAAGAATTTCATCTTTTGAAAGGGCAGTTGGAGTATAAGTACGATTACCAAAACTGGAATGAATGCCAAGTTCGTTGAAAATACAGTTGTAATAATGAGCCTTACAAACAAAGACAATGTTGTTACTAGCTTTGTCTGCTGGAACCAAAACATATTCCTCATGCAACCTATCTTATTCTTTTATCACTTTTGGTTTACTAAACACAGAAGGATAGATGGTACGTACTTTTGTTTTCATATATCGAATGCGGGATTTTGATATTCCTCTTATGCTTTTAACCCATTCTGACAATGTATCAAGTTCTTCTTTTTCATATGTATCCCATCGTCTGGCATAATCTTCGCCATAATTCATAATAGATATGAAGTTCTGTCGTCAATTAAAAGACCGAGGTTGTCTGTATTT
Source organism: Ostrea edulis (assembly GCF_947568905.1). NCBI lineage: Eukaryota > Metazoa > Mollusca > Bivalvia > Ostreida > Ostreidae > Ostrea > Ostrea edulis. The sequence continues at coordinate 49,039,398 of NC_079170.1, forward strand.
AGGACCTTTTAGAATAAGTAATTTGAGGTCCTCATTTTCAACTATATCAACATCGCCAGTAATGAGATGTCCAGCTGGATTATATTTGAAAGAAGATGAAGAACAAGAACACGTTGGTTGATTACGTATAAGATGGCCTATATCTAGGCACTGCTAAGCGGTGTGGGATGCTCATAATTTAAACTTTAATTTGCAAATAAAATCAGAGAAACAAGTGGAGATCAATGTATGAAATTTGAAAGTCCAAAACTTGTACAGTGTAGAAGAACAAAGAACATGTGTATTTTTTAAAATGAAAATATGAATTTGACACGTTTTTCATATTTTATTCTGAATTCACTCCGTAATTGTTCATGATTAACTGAGCAGACTGATAAAATAGTTTACATTGTGTAACCTACATGTATCTTGGAATGGGGATATGACCCTTGACAACCCAGGCTTTGTTTTTATTGATCGATTATTTCTAAATTTGCATTGCAGCCCGGTTAAGATGTAAGTCTACAATACACAAAATAATTAATGGAATTAAATATCCACAGGAAGATACTTTTGTTCGACAGATTTTTTCAAGATGTCATACAGGTTGTACTTATGAACAAAACAATATAATAACAATTGAATGCAGTCTCTACAAAGTCGGTAGATAATAGCGTAAAACAAAGGTTACATATTCGAAATATTGGTATATCAAGTATTTTCAAGTTCGTTGTTTCATTTAAAAATACACTTTTTTTTTACTGGGGCAAACTTGCGTGAACCGCCTCTTAAAGCTTCAATTTGAACATAATCTTTAAAAGAGATGCGTAAATTGAAAAAAAAAACACAATATTTTATTACGTATAAATATTAATGGATTAGAAAACAGGCATTGCCTATATAATCCATAATCTTAGCGAAAAGATGTGTAGCGTAAATAGTGGTAAAATTGTTTAACATGGATCCATTAATTCAGCACCGAAAATGACATACCATTGTAAACATCCCATAACATGATAATCACAAATCCAAAATGTCTCCTCCTCTTGATTTGTAGACTTATGGTAATAACTCAGTACTCATTGATCTCTTCATTTATTTTCATTTTGTGACTCGTTTTCATCAATTCATCATAAATTCATAGAATATGTATATTTTTCTGTCATTTGTTCACATATACATGTACATGTACAATTTCCAGTAAAAAGGTAATATTTATAACGTGTTTAACACGCACCATTGGATAAACGTCAACTTAAAGTTGCAGACTATTTTTGACAGCAAAAAATATTCCGACAGTGTTTGCTTCATCTGAATGATAATATTTTAAAAGTTCAATACCAAAACATGATTTTATGATAAGAGGGTGTATTAATACAGGATGAAATATGCTTCGTATATCCATCATCAAATTTGTATATTTGTTATTACGGTAGTCAAATAACTTTCGGGTAGGTCACGTGATTATTTGGTAACTATACGGTGTATTAGTACAGCACTCTAAGATCGCGTATTACAGGTACATGTATATCGTACAGTGCATAAAAGTAATCTATTTCCATTCCTACATGAAGGCCGGAATTTGGACTGATTTTGTGGATAAGTATAAAAAGTTATACATTACTGTATATATTTGGATTACCGGTATGTTAACGACAAATCAACAACTCAAATCTACGGGAAACACGATGACTTCCGCCTCTCCATCATCAACTTCCCATGTGTATGTAGCAATATTTCATTGTCACATGCATATGTAAAACTTACACGGTACCAATTATGATGCACCAGATGCGCATTTCGACAAATAATGTATCTTCAGTGATGCTCAACCGAAATGTTTGAAATCCGAAATAACTATGAAGTTTTAGAGCATATAGTATTTTTGTCTCTCAACTGATTCGATACACAAGAGCATGCTCCGTATATGTTCAGTTTTAAATCAAGGCAGACTATTGACGCTAGCATGAAAAATGCAAATCAGTATGATTTTTTCATTTTGCTATCTTTTTTTATGCAAACTAAACATAGGGCATGCTTTTACCTCTGAAAAGTTTAGGGTATATCGTGCATTTTCTCCGCAAGGATATTAATTCAACGTTTAGGATGTCCATTGTACATGAGGGCGTTATGTTCGTTATCTTCACCTTTCATACTAGACCCATTATTAATCTATCAACTGTGGCCTAGTTCCGATCGAATCACTGACCCGAAACAGAAAAGTCGATAAACGGGTAGGAATTTTCATTTTGATAATGAAATCATAATACGCATAAAAAGAGACGAGCAAACATATTTACAATGTATGTATAATGTACGATTTAAAAATTCTTCTTCTAAAATGATTTGGTCGACAGTATTGTACGAGAGCCTATTTCTAAGTTTTGTCCCCAATTGTTCAGCTGATGAACTGGTTTGAATTTACCCTTACGTGATTTTTACTCAAAACATTGAAGCGTTTAGAATTTGTCAATATTACTAAAAAGTAACAAGTATTCTAGAAACATTTAGTCGATGATCGGTATAACTGAGCGATTGTCGAGTACTCGAGTACTTCTTGATATCCCTAATCTATAAACACAACCTGTCATTGAATCAAATGATGTCTGGCACACTGATTTGACTACGGATAACTCCGTTTACCTGATCAGGATATGGGGCTCACGGCGGGTGTGACCGGTCAACAGGGGATGCTTACTCCTCCTAGGCACCTGATCCCACCTCTGGTGTGTCCAGGGGTCCGTGTTTGCCCAACTATTTATTTTGTATTGCTTGTAGGAGTTATGAGATTGATCACTGTTCGTTATCTTCACCTTGCATACTAGTTTACATACTTATTTTGACTACGAATTACTCCCTTTACCTGATAAAGATATATGGCTCACGATGGGTATGGCAGGTTAACAGGGGATGTTTACTCATCCTAGGATCCTGATCCCACCTCTAATGTGTCCAGAAGTCCATGTTTGTCCTACTATTAATTTTGTTTTCTGTATATGAATTATGAGGTTGATCATTATTCGTTTGTTTCAGATTTTGATAGACGTGTGCATGTGCAGATTATGCTGACGAAGTTTTTTGTTCTATTCATTCCTCGGGTAAGAATGCCATTTTCAATGAAAAAAGAAGAAATACTTTAGCATTTTAGAATTTCAAGTTTTAGTAGAGAAAATATATGCTAAGTTAGCAAATCACTGCTGGGAACAACCATCGTTGGTTGCACTGAACAACCCATCCGCATGTTTGGACGTGTTGCTGATGTTGGGCCGGATACCCTGAATGAGTTTCAGACATCAAAAGCGACTTTGAAATAGAATAAAGCTTCCATCCATCTGAACTGAAGTTAAATGGATTATAACAAGTTGTCCAACGGGCTGATCGATCAGTTATCTATGCCCTGCAAAATACACTGACACATCAATCAAATTACTTTCTACTATTAAGTCCGGAAAAAGATTAACACTGAGATACTTGAGCAATTAATTTTGTTAAAACATGCTAAAATCCATAATCTCCAAGAAAATACGTATCCATTTATTCAACAACCAGTTCAAATCAACATCAGATATATTCCGAGTGAAGCAGAAGAACATTCCCGATTTCATTGCTCTTCCAACGCTACGTTCGGCGGCCTCCTTGGCTACAGCAGCTAAATTGCGACAATATACCAGTAATGGATATGTCAATCGAGGTATCACAGGGGAGGACCAGGTGAGAGTCATGGAACGGACCGAATACATTCGATCCTTCTCTCTCTCTCTTTCTCTCTCTCTCTCTCTCTCTCTCTCTCTCTCTCTCTCTCTCTCTCTCTTCATTTGTTCGCCTGTGCATTTATTCGGACCTCTGTATAAGCTAAATACATTATCTAATCTAACTTAAAGATAACTTACAGAAATGATAACTTGTACATGTATACTTTCGTTCCTATTGGTTGTACATATAATGGTAATAAATGAAAGATTGACGTCATTGTAATGGAAATTTCATATTCTTATATGAACATTGTTCTACGCCACATTTTAATCCATTTTTATTAAAATGCTTAAATGCCATTGGTTTATGAGTTTGAGATAAAATATCGAGGAATCTACAAGAAAAACTCATATGATGTTGTTTAAAAATTCTGTTTTTAAGACACTTCCAGCATGTTTTTGTAATACTAAACGCTTATTCACAGTTTCAGCATTCCTTGGATCCATAGTGCAGAAATATGTAGACCGTGGAAAAATCATAGCATTAGAAATCTTCAAAAGAGTATCGTTTGATATAGAATACTTTATCTTTCTTAGAATGCGAATTCTTGTGAATGTCTTGTTCACTGGTGTTTGTATTTGATTTTTGTAGGACAACATTTCCTCAATATTAACACAAGTAATTTTGATTGCAGAGCGCATTTTGTGATATGATAGTGTGTTAATGAATTTAATTTTCGACATTTTCTGTATAGAACAAACCAGCATACATTGGCATCAGACAAATTTATACTCAATTTACTTTGCTTAATCCAGAATATACTGCGCAGTAGATCTTCACACATCTTTGATTCAATGTCCTCTAGTGAAATACATGATACATGGATCTGTTACATCTTGTGAAGTATCATCTGCATACATACATTTACGCGAGATTGATCAGTGCTTGTGGATAATGATTAATGTAAAGGATGATAAAATACATCTAAAATAGAGCCAATAGTTACATTCTTTTCAACAGATAAATTGCCATTCAAATTAACTCTGCATGTGTTAGATATCATTTAAACCATTGATAATAACCATTGCATATGCGAAAGGAATGAAATAAGTGTAAAGAAACCTTCAGATTGACAGTATCAACTGTTTTATGTGAGTCAATAAAAAGTACATCTGTAATTTTCTTTTCATTTAATCTTGAAGTTATCTCTTTACTAGAGAAATAATAGCAACACCAGACTGACAATCTGTATTTAGGGAATTTAGACAAACACTCCTAAAATGAATCAAAACTATACCTCTCTAAAATGTTGCTAACATAGGTAAATAGATACAAGTCAACACTTGTTGACTAAATGCTAATATTTATCCCCGACTTACAAAGTAGTACTGAAACGCTTACACTATAAAAGTTTTCTTTCTGTGAATGGAAAACAGTTCAATTGCTCAATGATGTGCAAAGTCACAAACAAAACAGTTAGAAATGAGTAATTACAATTTAAATACTAAGTTAGGTAATGAAAGGTGAAGATAACGAACACTGATCAATTTCAGAACTCCTATAAGCAATACAAATAGAAAGTTGGACAAACACAGACCACTGGGTATACCAGAGGTGGGATCAGATGCCTAGGAGGAGTACGCATCCCCTGTCGACCTTTCACATCCGCCGTGAGCGCTACATCTTAATCAGGTAAACGGAGTTATCCGTAGTCAAAATCAGTGAGCAAAGAACGGCCTAATAATCGGCAGGAAACACATCAGACAGCATTTGACCCAACGATAAGTTGTATTGGTAAACTAGATCTTATAAGAATTTACGAAATGCTGACTTTAGCCTGCTTTGATTAAAAACCTAAAGTAGAAGTGGATGACTCTGTGATGTCTTTTGTTTCAATATCACTGGAATATATTGAATCGATATATGAATGGAAATTACCATTGTTAATAGATAATATGTCATCGATACATCGAAACGTCGAGTTGAAGGTCACAGAAAGAGATTTTGTCTTCTCACGTAGACGTTTTTGAATAAATTCTGCTTCATAGGGAAATAAAAACAGGTCAGCTAACAAAGGATCACAATTCGTGCCCATGGGGATTCCAACAGACTGTTGGAAGATTTTATCCCCAAAGACTACGAATATATTGTCAATGAAGAACTCCAGCATATTTTTTATTTCAACTTCAGAGTACTTGTGTGTGAAATCAGAGTGGCGTTGAACAAAGTAATTTTTGGATGACTGATCACTAGATAGGAATATTTGCGTTTTCCATTTATGTTGAAGAAGAAACTGTCTATGATGTCAAAAGGTCTAGTCTTTAATTTATCGTGAGGACTGGCCGTGTAAAATGTTGAAAAGTTAAAAAGGTTTTGATGGTATTGAAACGAGAAAAGTTTTGCGATTTCACGTTTACTAAAACTTCTTTAGAATCATTTAGAATCCACATTTCATTTACACCACTTCTGGCATATGTAGTCACACAGTACGTTTGAAGTTTCTCCTTCACTGCTGTTGATATTATCGTGAGGAGCAAAGATAGTGGCTTGGTATAACATTTACTGGGTCCAGCAATGTATCTTTGTTTGTAAGGATTGTTTTGAAGTTGAGGAATCCAGTATTCATCCGACCCATTGACTTGGGTATTAAATGTGTCTAAACCGAAGCATAGTTTTGAAGAATTTCGTCTTTTGAAAGGGCAGTTAGAGTACACATGCAAGTACGACTACCAAAAGCGGAATTAGCGTCAATCTCGTTTAAAATACAGTTGTAATTATGAGCCTTACAAACAAATACAATGTTGTTACAAGCTTTGTCAGCTGGAACCAAAACATTCTTCATGCTACCTATCTAATTCTTTTATTACTTCTGGTTTACTAATCACAGAAGGATATATGGTACATACTTTTAATTTAAGATGTCTAATGCTGGATTTTAATATTCCTCTTATACTTTTAAATCATTCTGACAATGTATCAAGTTCTTCTTTTTCACATTTAGCCCATCATCTGGCATAATCCTCGACAAAATTCATAATAGAGATGAAGTTCTGTCACCAATTGAAAGACGGAGGTTCACTGTATTTAGGAGCGTTTAGAATAAGTGATTTGAGGTCCACATTTTCAACTAAATCAACATCACCAGTAATGACATGTCCAGCTGGACTATAGTTGAAAGAAGATGAAAAACAAAATCACGTGGGTGGATCAAGTATAAAATGGTCTATATCTAGGCACTGCAAAGTTTGTTTATAATTGAAAAGTTTGGATGCAATAGTAGAAATATATTTGTAGGAAATACCAGGTGTAGACGTGGACTTGAAATAAGTTGGAACACACGACTGAACTCTTTTTTGACGAAGAATGTTGATTATATTGACGGCAACTATTCCTTTGTTTGTAAATTTGAGCTTAAAGAACAAGTGGCACTATTTGGAAGAAACATCATCCATGACCCGTGGTACCAGGTTTAAAGAGCCTGAGATAGGCAACATCCATAATGATAGAGTTCAGTCTATATTCCGGTGTTGAAAAATCCAAGTATAGGCTAGCTGTGGCTTCTTGAAATAACGTATATAAAACTCTCAATGGAACGGAGTAGAGTTTTGTGCGAATGTGATGTGGATCTAATTGTATGTTAACGTATGGTAAAAGTGAATCAAACGTGACATCACTTGTACTTGTTTATTTTTTTATATGAACGATGTCCACGACTGCGTTTCCTTCTTTGGGTATTGCGAAAGAAAGAGTCTCAGCACATTCACGTTATTTCCTTATGGACTAGTCAAATTTCCCACATCATATACATTATCATTGCATCCATATGGAATTGCAGTACCTAGGTTCCTGATCCAGTGATCTTCTCGTTGTCTACGAAAAGGGGTACTTAATGTTGGACTATTTGTGTGATGGTAATTTTTTTTTCCCAAATCCTCATTTTCAAGGACAGTATGGAGTGGTCCGGTGAATTGAAATGCTTGTAAAGAAGTTGGTTACCACCATTATGTATTTGAAATTTGTGCCCCGATAATCTTTTATGAAGTAAACCCTTAGTCTCTCCAACTTAAATTAAGCCACATGAGTTTCACTTAATAAGGTAGACAATATAAGAAGATGTACAAGTCAAATTATCAAACGTTTTGGTACAGAAACTTCGTCCAGTGAGATTACTAATAAATGATTTTCTAGTGATCAGTATATCACAAGTTGTACAATGTTTTTACGGAATGATAGAAAATAATGGGCACAGAGAAAAAATTCATGATTAGAATAACGTCCATCTTAAAAACGCTGAAAACTCTTCTTCATTAATCAAAGACAAATCCTTGACACCAAATCAAATGGAAAGCGTGGTATTCATTACAGATGTTCACACCGAACTGTCAGTATATGTCATGTATATGAATGATTTATGCTTTGTTTACATCGTTAATGGAGATGAATGAATGCGTTGATCATTACGAAAAAAGATGTATACACTACTACTCTGTCTTTCTGTATTTAAAAGAATACACGTAGACAATTCCCTGGTGGTAGTCTTCATTATTTTCATCATTCATCTTGGTATCCACATGCTTAGCACCATTTCACTAGCCTATGAAATGTGAAAATAAAGAAACATTTCTTCACGTACATTCATGACTATGCTAGTTAAATTGTAGGCTTGCTGAGTTGAATTTATAAGAATTAAGCTAATTTATATACATATATTTAAAAAGACCATTCATCTTGTTACATTGCCATTGTTACATTAATTGTGTAGCAATATTCCATTTTCACCTGTATAGCGGCATGCTGTTTATATCTCTAAGCTGATTCGATACGCGAGAGGATATTCATCGTATGATCATTTTTTAAATCCAAACAGGCTACTGACAAATAAGTTGACGTAAAAGGGTTTTAACAGTCTCTTTTAAAGTTAGCATTTTGCAAATTCTATGGTTCTTATAATGATTTAATTTGCAAATTCAAGCTTTCACGAATAATGCTTGGCGTGTTTCAAATCCACCGTTAGGTACTGATTTTGACTACGCATTCCTCCTTTCACCTACTCAAGATATAAGGTTGCCGGCAGGTGTAACCGATTAACATGGAATGCTTAATCCTCCTTGACACCTGATTTCACCTGTGGTGTGTCCAGGGTTCCTTGTTTGTCCTAATCTTGATTTTGTATTCTAAATAATTCTGAAAATATTTAATCCGATCGAAATATTTTCAAAATAATAGAAAAATGAAGATCAGGGCAAACAAGGACCGCTGAACTTCCCTCTCTCTGCAAAATGTCACTCTACTTATTTCTTGAATCGGTGTAACAGCCATCGGCAGAAAATCATATCGAAATTGAAATCACGTACATGTACTATAAATACCTGTACCTGTATTGTCTGTACCGTAAGATAAATGTCAATCACGTGACTTTGTTGCAGTGTTTAAATTCAGAATAAAACGTGTTCCGGTAGTACATGTAACTCGAAAATCCTATTATACATTAGTTTATTGTTATTTCGGATTTTCAATATTTTGGCTTGAAATTCACTGAAGAGACATTATTTGTCGAAATGCGCATCTGGTGCATCAAAATTGGAACCGTACAAGTTTTACATTGAAGAGTAGGGTATGAACTCATATTTCATGACGCGCGCTCTGAGATCTACATTCTGTTTTCATCTCTGTCAGAAATCCATGTCTTCAGCGTGATGGATAGATTATATTTACCATTATTTATACCCGCATTGGTAGAAACTGTAGCACGTTCATTAGAAAATTACTATCATTACAATTTGTTAAGTCAATAACATTGGAAATACATATACATATAAAACCGATCCCACGTCAAACCAATGTTAATGGGCACTACTTAGAACAAGTATAGATTAATACCATTGATCAACGTAATCTGCCAAATCGTGGAAAATCTCCTATTTTGGAATTTATGTTCAATCTTCCTAAAAATATGTTATCTGTTTTCTGAGTATCAATCAGGTGTTCAACTTAGAGAATTTATAGTCACTGTTGATCTTAAATGCTACATATGTACCAGAATTATGTTCAAACCTGACAATAAATATCTATTCTGTTGACATGACATTTCAAATTTATTTTCAAAGTTTCCCCAAATATTTTATGCAAGATTGATTGAATGTATATTGCTTAACGTCCCTCTCGAAAATTGTTTACTCATATTGAGACGTCATCCTCGCCGGTGAATGGCTACACAATTTAGGTCCATACTAAGCGCTTATGACCATTGAGCAGAGAGGGATCTTGATCGCACCAAACCTGCTGTGACACGGGACCTCGGTATTTGCGGTTAAATCCGAAGGACCGCCCCATTTAGTCGCCTCTTACGACAAGCAAGAGGTACTGAAGACCTATTCTAACCCGGATCTACAGAATGTTTATGTAAGAAACCTTAAAAAATTTGGCAATGAAAGTACTATTTTACGGTGAATTAAAATTCATATTAATGATACACAGAGAGTAAATAATCATACTCGTAAAGAATGTTTTTGTACTAGGGTTCCTCGGAGTTCAGTTTTAGGGGCCATTTTCTCTATATTAATGATATATCCAATGATATTTTGATTAATATTCAGATATTTACTGATGATTACCTTTGCCTGCTTTAATAATTGGGAATTTAATTAGCCCAAACGAATCAATAACGAAAGATATCAATTTGATTGACCTAAATGAATCAGTAATATAAGATTTTGAATACCATTAAAGAAAATACTATACAAAAAGCATGGATGTACTATTACACATTGAGATGAAGGTGTAGATTTAGAAATTAACTTTCAGTGAATACTTCAACCAATCCCACACAGTGGACAGGAATTCGTTCATGCTTTTATTTTACCTGACCTTGCATGTTGAAACTGTATATCATAGCGTACACATTAATGAGGGAAATTGAATCAGCTCGGAATATAACTGTTTCAAAAAATTAATTCACATTGCTCCAGCATATTTGGGTATGATATTAAGATGAAAACCCTCATGTATAGGCCGGAGAAGCTGTATACTGATTTTTTAAAAATTGTTTGTGGAACCATTTTTCAAATCTTATACTTTCTCACCATGTGGCACGGCGTCTTCGTTCAATTATGCAAGATCTGTTTATGAAACAGTTCATTTGTATTCATTTTACACAAATGAATACAAAACCCGTTATCCATTTCAATTAAATCTAAATCTTCTCAATTTTGAAGCCCACCATTGTAAAAGAGACATTGTAATAAAACGGATACTCTTAGACATGGTCGATATTTTCAAAAATCTAAAATTAAAGAAAATAATTCTCATGAAAATATTTGAACGTTGAGAGAAATGAAAAACACAATTCAATGTTAATCGCCAAGTTATGCGGCAATTTCTAATGCTCAATGTCAAATCGTTCACGTCTGATAATACGGTATGTCAAAACAAGAAATTGATGGATTTTATGTGGAAGATGACTATCGCTTCTGTAGTCCTTTTCGTGTATATTCCAATCAAAGCTTTCTACTTTAAGACAATCTCAACAACTTATAACTGTATACACCTTATAATTGCATTGTGATCAGCGACTATGAAAATTGGTGTGAACTGTAAAACACACACACACACACACACACACACACACGAATGTTGTGGGGGAAAATGCACCCTGGATTAACATGGGCGTAAAGATAAAAATATTTTCTCTTGGGTAAACGTTTTCATTTATTCTGACTGGGTGATAATTTTCTTGATTGAAAGATATTTCTTATCTGGGCAATTGGACCTGAACTGTTGAAGAAAAAGAATCCAAGAATTTTAAGAATGGCACAATCAGGGTTAAGGTGAAGCGAAATCACTTGGTAAAGAAAATCACAAATTCAGAAAAACAATGTACACGTGACTGAAAATCGCGCAGTAGACTTCGAAGATGGCGACACCGAGGCGGGGTAGATTTGGATTACAGAAAGCTAAACATAAAAAGGTCTGAGAAAGTTGGCCATGTTGCATACATGTATTTGAATCGAAGAATATTTTTCAAAATGTCTCCAAAAGTAAAACGTAGGACAGATCATGAGTGAGATACACTTTTGGTAACCGTACCTATACTCCAACTGCCCTTTCAAAAGATGAAATTCTTCAAAACCATGCTTCAGATTTAGACACATTTAATATCCCAGTCAATGGGTCGCATGGATATACTGGATTCCTAAACTACAAAAAAAAACTTACAAACAAAAATTCATTGCTGGATCCAGTAAGTGTTCTACCTAGCCGCTATCTTTGCTCCTCACGATTATATTAACAGCGGTGAAGGAGAAACTTCAGACTTACTGTGCGACTACATATGCTAGAAGTGGTGTAAATCAAATGTGGATTGTAAAAAATTCTAGTAAACTTGAAATTGCAAAGCTTTTCTCAAATCAACAACATCAAAACGTATGACTTTACAACACATTACACAACCATTCCTCGCGATAAATTAAAGATTAGACTTTTTGACATCATAGACAGTTGTTTTTTCAACAAAAACTGGAAAACAGAAACATGCATATCAAGTGATCAGTAATCCAAAAAATTACTTTGTTGATCACCAATCTGATTCCACGCACAAGTATTTTGAAGTTGAAATAAAAAATATGTAGAGTTCCTCATTGACACTATCATCGTGGTCTTTGGTGATCAGGTCTTTGAACAGTTTGTTGAAATTCCGATGGGTACGAATTGTGCTCCTTTGTTAGCTGACCTGTTTTTATTTTCCTATGAAGCCGAATTTATTCAAAAACTTTTATGTGAGAAGAAAAAATATCTTGCTGTGGCTTTCCATTCGACATTTAGATATATTGACGACGTTTTATCTGTTAATAATAATAACTTTCATTCATATGTCGATTCGATATATCTGCTTCATCCTTGGATATTTTATTGAAAATAGATATTAACTAACAGCTCAACTTTATGATAATAGGGATGATTTCAACTTCTCCATCATCAACTTCTATTTTTATGTAGCAATATTCCATTACATATATCACCTAAATATGTTGTATTTATCTCTCAACTGAGAGACACAAGAGCTTGTTCTGCGTATTGTCAGTTTTAAGATCGAGGCAAACTACTGACAAACAAGTTGATGGTACAGGGGTTTCAACAGGCTCGTTTAAAGTCAGCATTTGGTAAATTCTATGGTCGTTTACCGATTGTTAGACCATTCTAGGCACACTGATTTTGACTACAGATTACTCCGTTTACCTGATCGAGATATAAGGCTCACGGCAGGTGTGACCAGTCGACACGGGATGCTTACTCCTCAATGGCACCTGATCCCACCTCTGGTGTGTTCAGGGGTCCGTGTTTGCCTAACTATTTTGTATTGCTTATAGGAGTTATTAGATTGATCACTGTTCGTTATATTCACCTTTTATACACAAATGGCGCGCGATGAATAGATATAATTATTATTCTAGAAGAATCACTGGCAACAAGCTGTAGTCTAAGTTACAATCTCAAAAAATTTGTCACTCAATCGAACTGGTCAACGAGACAAAAGATTGGCCAGTGGAATAACTACAGAATAATTTCTGAAAGTTCCGGTGTAATTAGGCCATATTTCATTAGGATGCAGAAAACATATTATGGCTTCCCTGCACTGTATGTCTGTGAATAAAAGAGAACTTTTTCCTAATACTATTTGTTACATGGTGTGTAGTTGACCTAATATAGTTAATACATGGTCAGTAGATTCAATAGGGGTCGAGAGCATGGATAAACCATATTATTTAGGTCAACTACAAACTGTGCAACGAATGTGTCTTACCGACTGTCAAATAGCATAAATGTACGAGAAATAAAACTTGCTTGACTATGAGCAATCATGTAGGGATGCACTGTGATCTGAAACAAATATGACGTCACACACAAATGTATCTCAATATCATGCAGATGAAATTCTAAAATCAAGATGGATCTGCCTACTCATTTTGTCCTGATCATTCTGAGACAAAAAGACTGTAAAATATGTGATAAAATATATATTGATCAATGTATTTCGAATTCAATGTTGCGTATGCATCAGTTCTATATTTCACCTTTGAAAGTGCAAAAGACCGGAGGAGTCATTACCATATTGTTTATAGAAGATTATTCGTTATAACATGTCGTTAGCATCCCTCGTATACGCCTTGATGTTGAATTAACTGTACTTACTCTAAGTGTGTTGCCATCACATTCATGTACCTTGAATAAAGGATGAATTCTTATCATTCTTCAGGCTACCAGCGGACAGCCGCAATGTATGTGTATACTTTCTTTTGTAAGGAAACCCGTTGGTCATGAAGCCACATCACATTTGGAACATTTAACGCTAAGATGGGGTTTGTCAGGAAACATGAACTATAGGGGGACTATGTTTTCAGTGGCATGAACGGCATAGTAAAGTATATAACTTTATTCCTTCATTTGAAAAATTAGAAAGTACTGACGTTTGTCCCCAGTTTCACAAAATCACAAGAAAAATTGTTTTTCAAAGCTATGGGAATAAGTAGTAACAGACAAAAGTAACAAAGTGTAATAAATTCCCAGAACATAATTTTTATTTCTCTTCGGGTCATTTTAAAAGACTTTATTTTATATAGCTAAACACCTAATTACACTGGTGTTATCATATGAAAACGTAAAACAAACCTAAGCAGTAAAAGTATGATCGATGTAACGATCAATCTACAAAAATCTAAATTACTAGTGTCAGAGGAAATTCGGTTCCCTTTAGACCTTACTGGATGTCCCAGTGTTCATTAGTTCTGTATTGCGAAACGACAAAAATATTTTCATCTATAATGTTTAAGATGCAAATTAGTACTACAATGCTTAGAATATTGCCTGCTTTTGTGGTATTTTAAGGCCATTCGTTATGAAAAGATTGTGACCTTGAACTAACCTGATAAAAAAACAAGTACAGTCCATATATTTGTGTGTACATTGTAAGAATGTTGCTTATAAAATATTACATCCCAAAGCGTCAAATAAACATGGGAGAAATGTATCCTTAACACAACGGTGTGTATCATTAGGGAATATTAATTGGCAGGTAATTGCCACAGAACTTCTAAAACGATCTTTTTTTGTCTCAAGAAAATTGGAGTTAACCCAGAAATGTCTCAATGTTTCTCTCATCCAAAGTTTTGAGGGGAAACCCCATGTCCCTAATAGCGTCATAGAATGAGAGAAAACGAAAATATTCTATTTTTATAGCACACCAATCGTATCTTTACATCAATCTCTATATTTGCACACAAGCATGAACGAGTTATGCAAATATGCATATACAAGGGAAAAATCATAAAAGTCTGTGTACAAACGTAACATCAAAATTAAACAAACAAAACACAAACAAAAATATACAACATACCGTGCATAACAATGCGCATGCTATTTGCATGCATCATGCATATTCATGATATTCCTAGTCTATCTTATATGACTATCTTCTGTTTAAGTAATAGCATAGTAAGCCGAGTTTGTACAATATTTCTTTCTATTAATTCAAATTACTAGAATGCGGAAAAGTAGTGTTGAGTTTTCTGTTTTGGGATATGCATTAGCATTGTTTCCTAATTATTTCATAAGATTTTTATAGTTTACGCAAAGTTACTTTCGTCTGCAAGCATTGAAAATATAATTTCTAATTCTTTAACTATTCACTTTTATATACTACATCAACCATTTAAAGTTCTTCCACCATTGTGTGACGTCATAATAAGCAATACAGATATAGAGATAACATGGACACCTGGATATACCAGAGGTGGGATCAGCTGTCTTGAAAGAGTAAGCATTCCCTGTCGACCGGTCACACCCACCGTTAGCCCTATATCTTGATCATACAACGGAGTTATCCGTAGTCAAAATCAATGTGCCAAGAATAATCTAACAACCGGTATGAAACAAGTCAGATAGCATTTTAACCAATGATAGGTCGTATTGGAAAACTAGATTGTTATAGCGAACATGGAATTTCCCAAGTGCTGACTTTAAACGAAACTGTTGAAACCCCTTCACCATCAACTTGTTTGTCAGTAGCCTAAAAACTGATCATACGAAGAAGAAGCTCTTGTGTATTGAATCAGTTGAGAGATATAAACACCATATGCAGGTGACAATGCAATATTGTTACATAAATATGGGAAGTTGGCGACGGAGAAGCTGAAATCAAGCTCGGTTGTTAGTTTGCCGTTAATATTTATTTTCAATAGAATATCTAAGTATAAAGCATAAGTGAATGACTTCATAGGGAATATATCGAATCGAAATATGACTGAAAATGTATATTGTTAATAGATAAAACGTCGTCGATATATCTAAATGTCATATTGAAGAGATTTTGTCTTCTCACGTAGAAATTTTGAATAAATTCTGCTACATAAGAATATAAAATTAAGTCAGCTAACAAAGAAGCATAATTCGTGCCCATGGTTCCCAACAGAAGTAATTTTATTCACTTGGTATTATAAGAAAATTCTTTATATTTTCTATAAGTAATCAATTATTTATATTACGAAAATTATGTCAAAGGCAATAACTCCTATACTGGTATTTCTTTATTGTATGTTTATAATACAATGATTTTCTTGATATCCGCAATTAATTGATATATATTTATAAAGCGGCAGTTTTTGAAACCGTTGCAATTAAAATATCTTCGTTTTGACCGGGGTTTTATGTATTTGTATCATGCTATTTAGTGAAAATGCGCAATTGTCTTACATTAATATAAACTTTTTTATGTTTGACATCTTTGAAAATCTGACAAAAGATATATTTTCTTCGGTTATTGAATAAATAAACCTATATTAAGTTGAAATCAATAAAACATTTCTATTTTGAACAATTAAGTTTGATAAATCCCATGGGACTGGAGCTACCTTAAACGCATTCCTGAATTGATAAAAAAAAAATGAAAACTTTCGTTTGCACTTTTCGGTTTTTTAGTGATTTATTCTATCTCTATATTGGAAGCATGTGTAGACAGGTAAACTCAATTTAAGGCATGCACTTGTCAAACAATTCTAACCCCTGCTCTTCGTTTTTATTTACTTAAATCAAGATCAAAACCACTAAACTGTCAAAATTGACGAATTGAATTATATAAAAATAGAAACTGTCGAATGATATAAACCAAGGAAAACAATAGGCATCATGACAGCGAACGTACAGTGCATTTCATTCAAAATTGAATCTTTATCCGTTCCCTCGTTATTTATATGTTTTTGGTGACCTGTAACCTGACCGTTGATTTATGACAGGATGATACATCTGAACAATCGCATGAGACGGAGGTGCAGTTAAAACTGCACCTTGACGTTTTAAATGTTTGTGAACTGCAGACATATCTTAGCTCGAGACATATGATGGATGCTACATGTCAGTAATAAAAAGATGTAATATTGAAAAAATAAAATGAATATTTCTAATTCGACGAGGATGAGCGTTACGTCGCACATGTGTCCATCACTCACAAACATGTACAAGCCCTGGGTGATCTTTTTGGAGTGTAGACATCGCGGAAAATATAACGCATGTACAGTTGTAGTTCCAAGAAATAATGATTCTCACGGATTGAGATCACTGTAAGTGAAATACTCTTTATTGAGAGACGATCTTCATGCATACTATATATTTTTTTATGAATCATTAAATACAGGAAGGATTATGTCTGCTCTATTATTTCTAGTCTCGAAAAACCGAAATTCTTAAACCCTATTGAAACTGAAATTCACCAAGGCACTTCAAAACAGGATTGAATATTATGGGGGTCATTGGATTTTAAAATCAATTTCAAACTCACCATAATCAATAACGATTGCATCAGATATATTATCATATTTCTGTAGTCTCAGTGTACAGTATATTGATTGCGACTTTTGATTTTTGGTAAGTATTGTTCGAAACAATTTTTGATTATTTCCAAGAACAGGGAAATCGAAATTTATCCTCTTTTCAAAAAAAAAATTCCGTCTTTGTTATTCATTGTCATCATTAGTCTCTACGAAAAATATACCAGGTCAACTGGGATCAACATAACAGCCCAGTAGCGAAGTACTTCGTTACTAGCTTGAAAATACGGATGTATATTTAATTGCTGTTATAAAATTTAGAAATTCATTTCAAAATTAAGGATTATCTCCCTCATGCATAGCTCTTATCCTTAGACGAATTTGGCTCCACTTTTTTTTTTTTTTTTTTTTTGGCACGCTGATTTTGGCTATATTTAGCTCTAAAACTTCATAGTTATTTCGGATTTCAAACATTTCGGTTGAGCATCACTGAAGAGACATTATTTGTCGAAATGCGAATCTGGTGCAGCAAAATTGGTACCGTATAAGTTTTACATATGCTTGTAACAATGAAGTATTGCTACATACACATGGGAAGTTGACGATGGAGAGGCGGAACGCAGTTGTGTTAAGTAGGGCCATAGAAATATATCAGGAAAAGAGCATTAATAAACAGATCAATTTGTGACAAATTCTGTAAACACAACCCTTTTATACAAAAACAATATGTATATATCATTAAGTGCATATTGACCTGGTGCATCAAAATTGGTACCGTATAAGTTTTACATTATAACCTTGCCATTAGCATTTATATTACTGTAGCTATATGAGAATTCAAGTCAATTTGTAAACTAGAAAATAGTCATTCAGATGTTAGTCAATTTTTGTTGTTGTTAATTTAAAGATTCTATTAAATTTATGTAATGCATGTAAACTGATCCACCTGTTCGCATTTATCTGTGAGAAAACATATGCTATGGTTGTTGCATACAGAATAGCAGCGAGCAATGCGTCCAACGAATATGATAAGATGAATTATTTGTGCTTCAAAATAGCATACATATATGTATATGATTAAAATGAAACTATTATATCTTTTAACATATGTTGTTAAAATCAAAAATAGCCAAATATTAAAATCAAACATAGCAGTGTAAATATGCATTAATATATATCATTGAATACATTTCCATGGATTTTATTTATGTACAATTTAGTCACTACATGTACTATTTAATTTGATTTAGAATCATTCATGCATTCAGTGCTATACGGTGGCAATATTTGTCTTCATGAATGATAGTGGAACTTAATTTCTCTAAGACAGTGTCTCAAAAGCACATGTATGCATGCCTGCGTGCGTTCACGAGCGCGCGCGTGTGTGTAATCAAAAATACAAAAGTGCACAGTTTTCCATACTCTCCTCCATGACGGCGATCAATTTATAGATTGGAGGGTGTGGATGATCAACACGGAATGCTTTCTCATCCCAGGTACATTACTCCACCTCTGGTATTTCCAGGGGTCCTTACATGAATTTACCCTGCTCTAAATTTGTATTCTTTCGAGTATTTATGAGATTGATGGCTGTTCCTCTTTCATCATGCCCAAGGTCACAAATTCAATTTCTTACAATGATTAATTGCTTTGAACCTGTTGATCACTTACTTTGAAACGATCACTTGTTCTCGTTAGAATCATTGTTGAACAGCATTTATCTTCAAATCTAAACAAAAATTTGAAAAATAATCCAGACCATGTTTATCAGTTTATCACTCTTTCTTAACATTGATGCAGTAAAGTCTTTCAGCCATGCATTACAATGTCATATTCACGTGATGTTTTAGTTATTACGGTATTCCTTTCTTACTGTCATGAATTCCAAATGAAAGCAAGAATGTATATCAAACAGTGATACTGCAATAATTGAACAATGAACAAATTCTGGACAATAGGTGAGAGAATTGTGAATCTATCAAAGTGCAATGAATTACAGCTGAGCGAAAATGAATGAAATATGAACAATAAATGAGCAGTATATGAACTTGAAGGAGTGCACTGAATCGCAGCTGAACGAACGATGAACAAATCGGACCAACACGTGAGGAACCCGTGAACATAGCGAAGTGCAGTAAAGCATAGCCGAGTGAACAATGAGCAAATTCTTAACAAAGAGTGAGCAAATTGTAAACTCTGAAGTGTTCAGTGATCCGCAACTTAGTGAACAGGGAATGATCGGTGAGCGAACGCAGTTTGACAACAGAGAGATATGGTGAAAATGGTCACAATTTAGTACTTGGTTTTTATCACTAGAAATCGAAAAATAAGGGAACACAGAGCAAGCCAAAATAAAATTAAGGACATTCCATTGATTAATATATATCCTCCCTAGTTCTGACAAAAGAGACTGATTTGAATTCCTATACTTTGGGCGGTACACCAGTAGAAAAACAAGAGGCCCATGGGCCACATCGCTCACCTGAGTCACCTTGGTCCATATCAGAAGATTTTCCATATCTATTTGCATGTAAAACCGTAGTCCCTATTATGGCCCCAAACCTACCCCTGGAGGCCATGGTTTTTGCAAACTTGAATCTTCACTATGTCAGAAAGCTTTCATGTAAATGTGAACTTCTTTGGCCCAATGGTTCTTGAGAAGAAGATTTTTTAAAGATTTTCCCTATATATTTGTATGTAAAACTTTGATCCCCTATTGTGGCCCCATCCGACCCCAGGGGGCCATGATTTTAACAAACCTGAATCTGCACTATATCAGAAAGCTTTCATATAAATCTCAGCTTTTCTGGCTCAGTGGTTCTGGGAAGAAGATTTTTAAAGATTTTTCCTATATATTTGTATGTAAAACTTTGGCCCCCTATTGTGGCCCCATCCGACCCCCGGGGGCCATGATTTGAACAATTTAGAATCTGCACTATATCAGAAAGCTTTCATATAAATCTCAGCTTTTCTGGCTCAGTGGTTCTTGAGAAGAAGATTTTAAAAGATTTTTCCTATAAATTTGTATGTAAAACTTTGATGCCCCCCTTGAGGCCCCATCCAATCCCCGGGGTCCATGATTTTAACAAACTTGAATCTGCACTATATAAAAAAAACCGAAAAAAAAAAAAACAACAAAAAACTTTGACCCCCTATTGTGGCCCCATCCGATCCCCGGGGGCCATGATTTGAACAATTTAGAATCTGTATTTTATCAGGAAGCTTTCATATAAATCTCAGCTTTTCTGGCTCAGTGGTTCTTGGGAAGAAGATTTTTAAAGATTTTTCCTATATATTTGTATGTAAAACTTTGACCCCCTATTGTGGCCCCATCCGACCCCCGGGGGCCATGATTTGAACAATTTAGAATCTGCACTATATCAGGAAGCTTTCATATAAATCTCAGCTTTTCTGGCTCAGTGGTTCTTGGGAAGAAGATTTTTAAAGGTTTTCCCTATATATTTGTATGTAAAACTTTGATCCCTTATTGTGGCCCCATCCGACCCCCGGGGTCCATGATTTTAACAATTTAGAATCTGCATTATATAAGGAAGCTTTCATATAAATCTCAGCTTTTCTGGCTCAATGGTTCTTGAGAAGATTTTTAAAGATTTTCCCTATATATTTGTATGTAAAACTTTGATTCCCTATGGTGGCCCCATCCGACTCCCGGGGGCCATGATTTTAACAATTTCGAATCTGCACTACCTAATAAAGCTTATCTATAAATTACATCTTTTCTGGCCCAGTGGTTCTTGAGAAGAAGATTTTTTAATGACCCTACCCTATTTTTACCTTTTCTTGATTATCTCCCCTTGGAAGGTGGCCTGGCCCTTTATTTTAACAATTTAGAATTCCCTTTACCTAAGAATGTTTTGAGCCAACTTTGGTTGAAATTAGCCCAGTGGTTGTTGAGAAGAAGTTGAAAATGTGGAAAGTGGACAGACGGACAGACAGACGGACGCCGGAATACGGGTGATCAGAAAAGCTCACTTGAGCTTTCAGCTCAGGTGAGCTAAAAATGATGAGGATTTATGACTTCTAATGAATATCAATTGTAAAGATTGTATGGAATATCAAAAAGATTCCTGATGGTTATCTCTAAATATAGCAATTCAATTAGAAGTTTATATGTTTGTCTAATGTAGAAGATGGGGTTAAGGTTAGTGTCAAATGGAGAACTTTGATAATTACAAACAGACGATAGAATGATGTACTGGTCTACGAGATAAATAAGCCGACTGTTTTTGATGATATGCAGGTCTAGGAGATACAAAAGTCCACATTTTGAATAATATGCAGATCCATAAGACCTGTAAATCATTTAAACTGTCGATTCCTGTATCTCCGTTTATCATTCGGAATATGTATATCCTTGGCACGTACACCATTTAAACAGTTGGTTTCTGTATTTCCTAACTTGTACAACATTTTTAAATTACCAGATTCTGTATCACCTAAATCTGCATATCAACTGATAATATAATTGAGATGTCCAGCATTTCCATTCTTTAAAAATGTGTAGATATCTATAAATATTCAAAGGAAGAAATCGTTATGATTTAAAAAAAATAAATAAATGTTTAAATTTAACACACATAAAATTTATGTTAAAAAACCATAAACTAGAAGATTTTGAATGATTATTTCTTGCAATCAATGAATTTAAATTCCTCAAATTCGTTGATCACGTAAAAATGATTTTATTCATATAAGACTTTATATGAAGAATATGCATCTGTATCAGATTTTCAACGGAAGTCTAAACTCAGTGCTCTTTTAAACCGAAATAAGCATCAGACCTTCTGCATTTCGATATGATAGCTAAGATAAATTCTATTATGAGCTTTTACGTGGTTTACTCTGAAAATTAAACACTGTTCATCTTTACAGTAAGGGTTACTAGTGTAGACAACCATTGTCTTTTGAATATGATGGTGGCGAAAATACATGTGAACACTGAACAGAACAAAAAGCAATAACTCCTATATAAGGAAGATGCAAAAGTAAAATAGATAATCTATTTCATAAGGTCAGTGATAAATTGTCAATAGAAAGAGTATGTAATCAGGGGCGGATCCAGGAAATATTCAAACAATGGGGCTGTGAAGAACGTTTGTATCTTTTCAGAACACAAAAGGGGATTAATTGCAGACCTCAGAATAAGCATTTGTGTTAACAATATCCAACATAATGATGTCTGTATCCCTCCAGATCCACCAATTGTAATACTGCATGATGTGGTATTGTGTATGAAGTATTACACATAAAGTCAAATATGACTACGCTCTAATTCTCGTAGGTTTTGATTGATTGCTTACAAGGAAATGACATAAACATCACAACACTGCAGAGCATACAGGAATCCATTGTTTCAATTATAGTGCATTTTTTCACGACAAAAGATACATGCCGCGGAAGAACAAAACGGAGGCAAAAATTAGCACTTTCAGTTTTTGACAATTAAGTGTGGTACTTTATTCGTTGATGACTTTGCAATAACCAATAAACTTGTGACGTATATACAAAACACGTGATGCATATTTCAAAATTTTAAGGGTGTTAACTATGCATCATATATATATATATATATATATATATATATATATATATATATATATATATATATATATTCAATAAATTCTTTTTTCTTGGTATGGGGGTAGAATAAAGTCAAAAAATAAAATCCAATGCTCAAACTTTTGTCTATAGTGATTTCGCCCTACGGGCTCGTCAGTAGATTTTTAAACAATGTAAACAAGTTCCATTATGACGTCATCCTCGTGACGTTATGTGGGCAACGTCAAACATAATACAGTCATGATTGTGACGTCAGAACATTACACAATGTTAATGTTAGGCACTTTTAAAAATACAGATATATTTAAAATAGTTCAGTCTATAAGTTTTAAGCTCTTCTGAATATTCCTGTACATTAAAGGAGACATTCTATGTAAAATGTACATGTTAAATAACATGAAGTAAAAATATTAACAGTTTTGTGGGGGGGGGGGGGGGGTGTACATTATGTGAATTCAGACATTTATATTTATAGTCCAATATGAATTAAAACATTGCTGTGGTTCATTTAATAATCATTCGCATGTGACATCACTATATATTTGACTTTAATTAAAATGCTAAAGAATGTAACACAATAAGAGTAGCCCAGGCATTTGAATACATACTCATACACTGGCTTTAGAATATTTGACTCAGTGTATTACTTTAATCTGATTTTTCGCTATCGCAAAAACAAATCAAAATATGAGAGAGAGAGAGAGAGAGAGAGAGAGAGAGAGACTGTGTCCTGTTGCTGTTACGATGTATGGATGGACAATAATGATAAACCTCAGAATAACAGTGTAATTATATAAGATACCCTTTCTAAAGTTGCATTGAGAAACATGTAAGTGATGCAGTTGGTAGATATCAAATCTATTATTCCGTGTATAATATGATTTGATCACATGAATAACTGCATGTACAATCCCAAATAAAATTACAAAATAGTATCTGAATTCTTAGATTCTTCCCATATTGATGTACATGTAGCAATATATTATTATCACCTGCATGTGGTGTTCATGTCTCAACTGATTCGATACACACGAGCATGTGTATGATCAGTTGTCCTGTTTAAAGTCAGTATTTTGCAAATTATATGGTCGTTTTAATGATCTAATTTACAAATACGGTAATTCACTTGTATGATCGTTACAGTGATATAATCTACCAACACAGGCTACATATATCAATGGATATATTGCTGTCTGACGAATTTCATTCTAATGATTATGCCATTTTTCTACGGATTGATAAAGAACTCATGGTGTGTGTGACAGGTCAACAGGATTTTCTACCTCTCCAAAGCACCTGACCCCACCTCTAAATGTCCAGGGGTCCCTGCTTAACATACTATAGATTTTGTATTTTTTATAGGAATTATTGATCAATGTTCGTTACCTTCACCTTTTTATACTACAACAATTGATAACGTATGGTGATGACGGATGAACGAAAATATTCAAATCTAGTGCTCAGTCATCCAAAAACTTACTTTGTTAAACACCACTCTGATTCCACGCACAAGTACACTGAAGGTGAAAGAAAAAATGGTCTTTGATGATGAGGTCTTCAAACATTCTGTTGAAATTCCCATGGGCACGAATTGTGATCCTTTGTTAGCTGACCTGTATTCATATTCTTATGAAGCAAAAATTATTTTTAAAAAAAACTTGCTGTGGCCTTCAATTCTACATTTAGATATATCGTCGACGTGTTTATCTATAAACAATGATGATTTTCATTCCTATGTCGATTCGATATGTCCCTGTAAACTCGATATAAAGGACACCACTGAGTCGTCCACTTCTGCGTCATACTTAGATATTTTATTGGGAATAGATATTAACGGCAAACTAACAACTGAGCTTTATGACAAACGGTATGTTTTCAACTTCTCCATCATCAACTTCCCATATTTATGTACCAATACTCCATTATCACCTGCATATGGTGTTTATATCTCTCAACTTATTCGATATGCAAGACCTTGTTCTGCTTATTTTCAGTTTTTAAATCAAAGTAGGCTACTGACAAACAAGTTGATAGTATAGGAATTCAACAGTATCGTTTAAAGTCTTCATTTCGCAAATTCTATGGTTGTTATAACTATCTAGTTTGCCAGTACAACCTATCATTGGGTCAAATGCTGTCTGATGTGTTTCATACCGATCGTTAGGCCGTTGTTGGCACACTGCTTTTGACTATGGATACTTCCTTTTACCTGATCAAGATATAGGCTCACGGTGGGTGGGACCGGTCGACGAGGGATGATTACTCTTCCTAGACACCCGATCCCACCTCTAGTATATCCAGGGGTCCGTGTTTGCCCCTCTATTTTGTATTGCTTATAGGAGTTATGAGATTGATCACTGTTCGTTATCTTCACTTTTCATGAGAATAACCTCAGTTCTAGCATTAAGTTATGCCTTTTGTTGTATTTGTTCTTTGGTTTAGTTTGTTTTTAATGTTTAACATGTAAAACGCATTAGGGTAATTATCTTAACTTGATAAAACGCTACATAAATGTATAATAATGATAAATAATGATAATAATTCTCTCATACATTAATGCAAAACACAAAATGTTGACTGCTAATACTAAACATTCTATATGTTACTATGCAATATTTACATTTGCCAATGCACTTCCTTATATGACAGTACTAATGAAATTGATGTTCAATTTCGTGTGACATGAATTTGGTCATGTGATCAGTTTGTTCTTGCGTAGGAATACAATCACCGCTTCAAAAGTCAGTTTCTGTATTTTCACCTGGCTTCTTGCTTATGCAATGCAGTGGGGGGATTTAGACCCCCCTCGCCACAAATTCAAATAATAGAAATAGTGTGAGTAAAATTCCAGATTAGTAAAATTCCAGATTGGCACCCAAAATGGCTAAGCATTTTGGTTAATGCTTGACTTTCACACACATCCTTTCGTAAACCCTGGATCCGCCACTGCAATGACATCATAACAGAAATAAACTCAGCAGGATATTTATACAGTTTATTTTGTAAAAAACAAGAATTTCATCAATTTATAAAAGAGAAATATTAAACATATATCGTTCTGTTGTTTCATTTTATACAGTTTTAAATACCGTCTGCAACTTCTGCATGGTGAATTTATAAAATAAAGTTCTATGATATTGGAAGCGAAAACATATAAGCAGAGTTATAAGCCTACATGTGTTTACTTCATGATGATTAGTTAACCTGTTGTTTCCTGGCAACTTCCATTACGGCTATGACTCGGCATGATTATAAGCGAAGCTGGTTTCGAGGCTCGAAAAATTTACAAGTTCATGTCAGGGTACCGGTGCGAGTCTTCATTAAATCCTACAACATAAATCTCTCAAGTGAACAAAAACTCCGTCAGTTCATTTTTATTTTATTTTACACACACTGAAAGTAAATAAAAGACGCAACCTACCTGTACTTGGTCTAAATCTGTCCTACTGTCTTGAATCGTCTCCTGCATGGCTACAACCGCGAGTCCTAACAATGAACATACCGTTGTTTTTTTCCAAAAACCTGACTAAGGGCTTAACGTTAACTTGACCCATCATATCCACCATTAATTCTCTCAGATCCTTTGAATTTCATCAACAATTGCGTTTTCAACTTAGTAAGCTAGACCGACGCCAGTTTCTCCATCGCTGCTCGCGACCAAATCACACCACGGATGTAGTTTACTCCGCTCTTCTTGTTATTTCAGTTAACTTTACACTTTAAATTACCTTTATTTTTACACATGTTTCATCTTTTTTTAACATTTTCAATTAAATATCTATATCTTATATTCTCTTTGATATTGTTCCTAATTTTTTATTCGATAAAACTCTTACGAACTATATTTTCTGTTCTGCGATCGTTATTTTGGTCATCTGCTACATAATCATGGAAGCTCGGTAAGAACACAAATCAAAATAGAAAATATAAATATAAGAAATAAAATATTTTTGAATGTTATTGGGATATGACATGAAGTTGGTACGTGATCAAGTCTACTATAACGCTCTTCGGTCCATTCTTCGCTCACTCAGGCCTTTACCATTAATTTCATCTTTATAATTCAGCTCTTATAATTCATTCAGCTCCCTCTATTCAGTTATAAATAATTATATCTTTACCCAAGGGGACTGAAGAGGCTGTTCCATGCTCATTCCTCTTTGGGATGTTAGCAGTACAGAGCCGATATCAGAAGTGATCTTTTACAACTGTCGTTTGCCTTGTTATTGACGTCGGGCTCGATTGTATGACGTCATGGCGTGTTAGTGTTAGCCGCCATTTACACGGATGTTGATTGTGTATTGTTTATACGTAATGAAGGGAATCTGCACGTGTGAAGCGAGATCTCTGGATAAGCAAATAAATATCAACATAGGTTGTAGACATAGATTATCACCTGCGTATGTAATGATAACTGGATGGATATGATAAAATTCGGCGCTTGAGAATGAACGAGGAATTTCGGGACGAAACTCGGTAATTATTAAGTACATCGATTTCATTATTTTACATCGCTTTCAAACGGGAATTAGGCCATTTCATAGATGCTAGAATGATATCTACTATTCGAGAGGTATATTACGGGAAGTGCAGTACGATTTCGTTACAGTAGCAATATTCCATTATCACCTGCATATGGTGTTTACATTTCTCAACTGATTCGATACGCAAGAACTTGTTCTACGTATGATTAGTTTATGAATCTAGACAGGTTACTGACAAACACTTTGATGTTACAGGGGTTTCGACGGTCTCGTTTAAAGGCAACGTGTCGAAAATTCTATACTCGTTATAATTATTTAACTAGACAATACAAGCCATCATCGAGTCAACTGCTATATACCATGTTTCATACCGACTGTTCTTGGCACACTAATCTTGACTACGGATTACTCCGTTTACTTCAAAAAGACAGTGCTCACGGCAAGTGGGACCAGTCGACTAGTGATGTTTATTCCTCCTACGCACCTGATCCGTGTTTACCCAACTCTTTATTTAGTATTTCTTATGGGAATGATGATATTGATCACTGTTCATCATCTTCACCTTTCATGTTGCATTTAATAGCAATAATTACGTTCTACGTATACTCAGTTTTATGTCTTATTGAACGATATTTATGCATCGTCGTCAAAACACAAAATATCGTCGCCATTAAGCACGTTTTATCCAAGATGAATCCATGTGATTTGAATAAGCTCGAGATTTGCAAACGTAACATAAAAGAAAACTAGGATTCTAGTAGATATTGATATGGAAATATCAAAATATCACTGGTACGACAACGAGTGTCATACAAAAGTAAAACTTCGCCGAAAGCTAGCGCCATATATGTTTGAGAGAAAACACCCACATGTAACGTAAAACCAAAATACAAAACAACCGAGTCATGACAAGTTATGTATATATACATGTAAATGTCCATCACTTTTATTTATACAGCAATACAATGATTTATTCCTCCTCCTCTGTTTTTGAAATTTGAGTCTATTCTCTAGTATTCTGGAAAAAAGATATATTTGAATTAAGCATGTCATCATGCATTTACAATTTATTGAACATAAGCGGTAGTGGCAAACA
The DNA here is from genome assembly GCF_947568905.1 of Ostrea edulis. NCBI lineage: Eukaryota > Metazoa > Mollusca > Bivalvia > Ostreida > Ostreidae > Ostrea > Ostrea edulis. The sequence goes on from NC_079170.1 coordinate 49,068,044, forward strand.
TCTCAACTTTATAACAAATTGGATGACTTCAGCATCTCCATCGTTAACTTCCTATATTAGTGTAGCTGCATGTTTGTTATCACCTGCATATGGTGTTTATGTCTCTCAGCTGATACGATTCGCGAGAGCATGTTCCACGAATGATCAATATATAAACAAATGCAGCTACTGATAAATTGATGCTACATGGCTTTCGACACTCTCGTACAAAGCCACCATTTCACAAATTATATGGTTTTGCTAATGATTTAATTTGTAAATACAACCCATTAGGTCAAATGTTACATGGTATGTTTCATACCAATTGTTCGATCGTTCTTTGCATACTGATTTTGACTACGGATTACTCCGTTTACCTGATGATGTTTTATGTGACCTGTTAACAGGTTATGCTTACTCCTATTAGGCACCTAGTCCCATATCCGATATGTCCAGGGTCTGTGTTTACCCTACATTTAATTTGATATTCTTATTATATTTATGAGATAGATCACTGTTCATTATCTTTTGCATTGGGATTTTGTGCAACGGGACCGTGATAAAGACAGGTCTTTGTCCATGGATTTTCCCCCTGATACTACAAACAGTTGTTTTGTCTATTAAACTGTTTACGGACAATACAATAATTTAATGGTTCTATGGTTACTGAAATTCTTTCTGGTGTGAAGTGGGTTTAGTATTGTCCATATAGGAAGAATACAGTAAGTATTTCGTTCAGCCATTAGTGGAAAAAGTGCTTCGTTGGGCACACGGACCGTATTGTCCTACATTGTCCGTTGACCACAATTATACAAAGAAATGTTGACACGGATGGTGATGCAGCAAACACATCTAAAATGAAATATGATGTTAAAGTATATCAAAATCACAAAATGATTTATGGAATTCAAGATCAAAAATCCATTTTCATTTTGTTTCCCTATTTTAATAGGCAGTGAAACAATCTTATCAAAGTCTCTATTTTTCTTTAACGGTTGCAGATCCAACCATATGAGCAAATACATAGCAAAACTAGATAAGGCAAACCGAGTATTTAAAAAAGCAACATGCGTAAATATTACCTCCATATATCAATAATGTTGCTACCGGTATGTATTCGTCTTTGCTATAAGTGCAATAAATAAGTGAAGATAGCGAACAGTGATCAATCTCATAATTTCTTTAAAGAATGCAATTGTAAGAGAACCACGAATCCCTGGACATACCAGACGCAGACACAGGTGCTTGGGAGGAGTGGGCATCCCCTGTTGACCGGTCAAACCCGGTATGAAGCACGTCAGACAGCATGTAATGTCACGGTGGCGAATCATGTGACTTTCATGATTACAAAGAAAACTGGCGACGATTGATTGATTGAATATTGTTTAACGTCCCTCTCGAGAATCTATAACTCATATGGAGACGTCACAATTGCCGGTGAAGGGCTGCAAAATGCAGGCGCTTACGGCCTTTGAGTAGGAAGGGATCTTTATCATGCCACACTTGCTGTGACACGGTGCCTCGGTTTTTTGGTCTCATCCGAAGGACCGCCCCATTTAGTCGCCTCTTACGACAAGCAAGGGGGTACTGAGGACCATTTCTAACCCCGATTTCCACGGGACAAAATGGCGACGAAAGTCTACACAAGGGAAAATATTCAAACGAGTAAGTAACACTTTTATCAATAACAAATTGACACATAACTTATATCAACATTTGAAACGTTTTCTCGGGAACAAAGCTATACTGAAATGGTATTCCTACATGCTATAGAAACAGGGGAACTGTGTCAGTGCAATCCAATTGCTCAGCATCTCTACAGAACCGATCAGGGGGATGCAATATTGTTTAGATTGATATTACAGGAATTTACACGATCTGAAAGTAGCGCGAAATCAATTAAATTCATGGGGGCCAATTTTCATGAATTGTCCAGATTTTACACATTTGTTGTGATATAATTCCGTGATTTCCGAACAGTGAAAAATTCTATGAATTGTGTATTTCGTTTTGGAATGATCCAATGAAATCCACACAAATTGAACACCCATGAAATTTAATGATTCCAATTGAAATTAGAAAGCAATCAATTACGTACGTGGTTTTCCGAAGCTGCCGCCGATGCCACCTAAAACAGATTAAGTATTTTTCTTTTTTTTTACTCCAAATATAATGGTGGATTATCTAAAATTTGGAAGAACAGCCGACCTCAACAGAGTATATTTAAAGGTCAAGTGTGGTGAAAATAGATTTTAAAATGATTTTGGGTATTTATGAATTTACATTAAAATACATCTTGTACCAAAAAATCTTGAATTGTAGTTATTATCAATTTTGTACTTTAATTGCATTAGGATCGTTAATCTCCATGAGGATTTCCTCAGCTGCTGAACGTCCACATTGAACATACTACACTTCACCATGAATTTAGGAAAATCACCGTACTTGACCTTTGATTCATGCATTTCATTCAAATTGATAATGAATTTCATGGAGAGAAAAAACAATTAAGAAAGAGATTGAACTCTTGGAGTCAAAACAGTTAATAGTTGAAAAAATCATATATACAGAGTATTTCATAGAATACGTTCTTCAAAATTACATTAATCTAAAAGTATTTTTAATCTCGAATTACCTCTTTTCCTTCCTCCAATGAATCCACCCCTACCACCACCAATGAATCCACTCCTACCACCGGCAATAAATCCGCCGCCACCAGAAAAGTCGTCGTTTCCGAAACCTTCGTTGAATCCACCATATGAAAATCTGCCCCCAGATAGTCCTCCTCCTAATCCACCATACCCTCCCCCTATTCCACCATATCCTCCTCCTAATCCACTTCCTAATCCACCGTACCCTCCTCCTAATCCACCATACCCTCCTCCTAATCCACCTCCTAATCCACCATACCCTCCTCCTAATCCACCTGATCCACCGTACCCTCCTCCTAATCCACTACCCAATCCGTATGATCCTCCTGTGCTCCCAAATCCGCCGCCATATGGTACACCAATTCCCCCACTGCCGTAGTAGGTGGCGGACACGGCTGCAAATATGGCAGAGAAAATGGCAATGGTCTTCATGTTCTGAAAAGGAAACAAAGTGCATTTCTGTGAAAGATACTCAAAAGGAACGATAAAAAAGAAACTTAGAAAGTGTAGAAATTTGGGGAGATAATAGAATTAACTGTACCATATGTCACTATCCAATATATTGATAGGTAAGTTTTTTTTTAGAGATATTCTAATCGTGCTGATTTCAAAGAACATAAAAGTTTCAAAGTAATCAATTGTGCATATCATGTTTTTAGTTTTCTATTTTTTGGTCATATTACTTTGGTAATTCATTGTTATTTCCAAACCTAAATGCTAATCGTTAGTTTGTTTTTAAAATGAACATATAATCATTTACAGAAATATCTTTTATGAAGACGTAAACTAGTTATTAATGCACAAGAAGAAGAGAGGAAGAAGGCGTTATAAGAAATAGAGAGATTTTTAAATGAAGAAAATAATTGATAGCTTTAAAATATTCTTTCTTAATTAAAATAAAATTAGTAAAGCATGATACATTTTCTTACCCTGGGTTAATGGCGTGGACAGATAATCTGTACAGAAATGAAGGATTCCCGCTATTTATTGAAAAAGGCCAGGTAAAATGATGCGTTGACATGTCAGTTACACGTGTCTATAGGAATAAAAACAGACATCATTTCAATGGGCAGTGATCTCTTCTACTTACAAGGGGATATTTTTTATGGTAACTCTCACAATATTTCTTTGAATATAAAACACAACATGGTCGTTAGACTTTGTTTTGTAATTCTTGTGTAAGATTAATGCAAAAGATAAAGTGCTATATCTTGTTTCTTTTCTATCTCCTACATACAGTATAAAAAAAACGAAATTGGACATGAATATGAAAAGGATTCAATTATATATGTTCTTGATTTGAACAATACATTTACCGAATACTAATGTACACATACTTTTTTCCAAGATCCTCTTAAGAGAAAAAAATCGATTCATATTCTAAAAACGTACTTAACAAAAACTAAATTAAACATTATTGGAAAATATATAGATAATGTGAAATGCACATTTTTATATTCAAAGCAGTATCAAATACTCGCACCATAGGTTTCTGAGTTATACACGAGATGCACTTTCTAGTAGGTTTGATTTGATGTTATCCAACTGAATAAGAAAATAATGCGTCTTTCAGATCAATGTTTTGATTTTCGAAATAGTTGGTGGATATATTAGAAGCAGTATACTTATTCTCAGTATAAACACTACAGAAATTCTCTAAGATATCTTACATTTCTATGCTACCCAAAATATTCTCAATATCAATGATTTACTTTCAGAGACTTTAATCAAAGTAGTACATCTTGAATTATCTCAATAAATTCCAGAATCAGTAACGTTCTGACTTCGTACAATAGAAATGTTAAATTCTTTACAGATAATTACTTTAATTAGTCTAAATGTTAAATGAAATTATTGTATAGTATTTCTAGTACCAAGGATTCATCAGTCACCATGTTGGACTTGTAAATTTAATTTATTGTCAAAATCTCAGACATTTGATTAGTATATTATTTACTAAAAATGTTAGCATTTCCATAGATCAATTGTCTTTCAACATTTCTATACAACAATATCGCTTACCACGGCAACATTGCAATACAACAATTACAATAATCATTGACTTACTGTATCAAATGTTATAAGCGTCAGATCACTTTCAATAGTTCTGATAATCAAAATACGTTTGATAAAGCAATTTTGATTAAGAAATAAATTTGATTTTTGAAAATATATGAGGATATGAACTGCTATTCTATTGCTGTTCTAAATTGTTGATTGAGTGAGAGTTCTAAGAAATGCAATATTGCAGTGACATTTTAAGATAGATACTGATTTTGACTACGGATAACTCCGTTTACCTGATCAAGATATAGGGCCCACGGCGGGTGGGACCGGTCGACAGAGGATGCTTACTCCTCCAAGGCATAACCACCTCTGGTATATCCAAGGGTCCGTGTTTGCCCAACTCTCTATTTTGTGTTGCTTATAAGAGTTATGAGATTGATCACTGTTCATTATCTTCACCTTTCATACCATACATGTAAAACTTATACGGTACCAATTTTGATGCACCAGATGCGCATTTCGACAAATAATGTCTCTTCAGTGATGCTCAACCGAAATGTTTGAAATCCGAAATAACTATGAAGTTTTAGAGCTAAATGTAGCCAAAAACAGCGTGCCAAAATATAATTCAATACAACAAATTACACATGTAAATTGTAATTGTTAAAATACATTTCAAAAGAACAATATAATTGTAGGTATTTTGTAGTTCAAAATTATACATGTAACACTATCATCATTTTTTGATATTTATACATTTCAATATTACGTTATAATTGTTATCACATTATACATTTTAATACAGCAATAGTATTTCACTTATTTTATCAATATATATTGTTTGCAATGATTTGTTCTTAACATTCAGACATTTCAATATAGCAACATTATTGTTATATGTAATATTTACACATCTATAGCAATTCCATTGTTCATATTTATGTAGCAATATTCCATTATATGTATCACCTAAATAGAACATATTTATTTTTTGAATCAAGGGCCCTCAAGGGACTGCATGAAAATATATACAAACACTGTATATATACATATATAAGTAAAGAAATGATTACATAAGACATAGTTACATGCAAATATAGTGTCATATATTGTTTAAAATAAATCTTCAAGTTATATTCAGAACAGATGGCTCTTCAGAGCATAATATGTAAATGAATGTTTGTTCATCGTTACGTTTAGTAAAATTCTTAACAGTTTTTTCTATAGCATCACAAAAAAGATTTTCTTTCATCAACAAACTTTTCACATTTAAACAAAACACATATGGTGTTTACATGTATATCTCTCAACTAGTGTGATTCATTAGAGCTTGTTCTGTGTATGGTCAGTTTTTAAATCGAGGCAGCCTACTGACAAACAATTTGATGGTACAAGGGTTTCAACAGAATCCTTTAAAGTCAGCATTTCGCAAATTCTATGGTCGATATAACAATCTAGTTTGCCAATACAACCTATCGTTAGTTCAAATGCTATATGACTTGTTTCATACCGATTGTTAGGCCGATTTTGACACACTGATTTTGACTACGGATAATTCCGTTTACCTGATCAAGATATAGGCTGATGGCAGATGTGGCTGCTCGACAGGGAATGCTTACTCCTCCTAGGCACCTAATCCCACTTCTGGTATGTCCAGAGGTCCGTGTTTTCCCAACTCTCTCTTTTGTATTGCTTATAGGAGTAAGATTTATCACTGTTCGTTATCTTCACCTTTCATTCATACATTCAATATAGCAACATTGTTATTGATAATTATTCATACATTTCAATATACATGTAGCAACATAATTGTTGATATTCATACATTTCAATATATTAATATTATTGTTTATATTAAACATTTCAATATAGCAACATTCTTCTTTATATTCATACATTTCAATATAGCAACATTATCAATATTCATACATTTCATTATAGCAACATTATTAATATTCATATATTTCAATATAGCAACATTATTAATATTCATACATTTTAATATAGTAATATTATCGTTGGTATTCAGATATTTCCATAAAACAATATTGTTGTAAATATGTATACATACATAAAAAATGAATTCTCGTATTATTTTATGAAAGATGTTGTCTCATAACTGCAATGGTGTGTGCAAACAAACAGAATAATGCGCGTTAGCTCTGGTCTTATACAACACAATGTGTTTACTATTCGAAACACGTGCACATGAAGGCTTTACACAAATAAAGAGTATGCACATTTAGTCTACGTTGACATTTACTATTGAATTCAAAACAAAAAACGAAACATAAAAAGCTGAATTCTATTCTATTTTTCACTGATGAACAATACAACTAAGTCTCAGTCTATCAGCACTGTAGAATCACATACAATTATTCTCTTTAATTGTCCCGCCTTTCGATTCGTTGTATATCATTTCTTCAGTCTTTGCCCACACTAAAGTCAACCGGTCGAGTCAGAGATGACAGCGTCCGTTTCGTGACCTGGAGGTCGTGAGTTCGAACCTCGCTCAATCCATGATCGCGGCAAACTTTTAAAAGACGTAAAAATGGGTATTGGTTGTTTCTTCACCAAGTGCTTGGCATTTGAAAGGGAAAATCACGGGTCTTTCGGATATGACCTTAAAAACGGAGATCACGTGTCACGATAAAGACCTCTCACTGCTACGGCCCTGAGCGCTAAAGCATATAGGTCTAACTTTGTGGTACTTTACCTACAACTGGTGACGTCTCGATATGAATGAAAAAATCTTGAAGAGACGCAAAACAAGGAAACTAAACAATCTTCGAGTCAAAGCAGTACTTTATCATCAAACAGAATTAAATCAGTACTTTATCATCAAACACAATCAAAGCAGTACTTTATCATCAAACACAATCAAAGCAGTACTTTATCATCAAACACAATCAAAGCAGTACTTTATCATCAAACACAATCAAAGCAGTACTTTATCATCAAACACAATCAAAGCAGTACTTTATCATCAAACAGAATCAAAGTTTTCGTCAGCATTTAAGATTTATGAATTCATCTTTGATTGTTACCTAATGCAGAAATCTGCAGTATAACGATTGAGTGAAGTAGGTAAGAGTACACCAGCACATGTCAGCCAAGTGTACGCCGACACGTGCCAGAAAATTTGTTCACAGATATAAGTGAATTCAAATCCTGTATTGAACCAGTTTAGAAGGCACAAGGAAAATTACAACCAAACTTGTGTGAAATAAAATCAAATTAAGTCAAACATTAGGCTGGATCATCCCGAGGTTTAAGCATCCACAACCATCTGGCCACTCTGTTCATTTGTTTTCTGAAACTCAAAGCGAGGATTATCGAAATGTTGATAAAAAAACGTCTAGTGGCTAATTCTACGTTTGCGCCCTTCGGATATACTTTGAGATAATCCTTATAAGTTTAAGCACACATTTTCCTTTGAAAGAAAAAAGTACGACATGCCGTGACAGTTTGATTTCTTTGTTCTTTGCAATTGACCTATCAATATATCTATTGAAGTGTTCAAATGTCTTAAGAAATGATACTACATTTATTTAGATCATTTCTTTCACATGCTATGGATTACTTAAGAATTTAAGATTGTGAAAAGAAATGCCCCTTAACTAAAGGAGTGACAAAAACCATATCTTCAGTCTTCTTACATTATACTCATTAATTAATCTTTAACTTGACAGATACAATTTGTGTCTTATCAATGTGATCTTTGCATGTCCAACTGAAATACTATGGCTTAGGTCATTACTCCCATGGGGCAGGTGGAATCACTCTGTTGTATGATGCACGCGCATGTTAATTAAGTCTTTGCATTTTTGCAGCACAATATATGTATTGCATATTTATGTCATCATTGTTAGAAAAATTTACCATCTATACAACTTATATAGTTGTATTTCTTAACAATGATATAATCATTTTTGAGTAAGTTACTCCAATACTCTTACATTTGCAGGGATTTTAAACTGCAGTTTCACAATTCTCTACAGGTGCACCAATTGACTAAGTTTTTTTTATTCTAGGATTGAAATCTTCATGAGCCCAAAGAGTTACGACATGTATGGCTACATTATCTTAATCAAAGGTCACAGTGACCTTAAGGTCGGTGCGACACATCTTCTACCCAAAATGCCAAGTTTGATGATTCTAGGTTAAATAATCGTCGTTATAAACCGGACAGGGTTTTTGTCACATTTGTCCATATCACCTTAAAGGTCACAGTGATATAACTGTAAAGTGCAAAACACTTTCTACCCAAGATGCATCCGTTAAGAAAACTTGATGATTCTAGGTATCATAGTGAAGAAGTTATGATCCGGACATGAAGAAACTAACAGGCATGAACGCCATAATATGATACATCACGTCTTTGACGCAGGTAATTAGAAAAAGCCCTATTAAATTTTTTTAAACCATAGGACAATCTCTCACAGATATGTGGTCAAGAATGAACACGTTCAAACCTAACAAAAGAACAAAGATATAAATTTATTGGTGCATTTACAAAGGCGGTACTGCTTTTCGATTGGGGAGTACACGTTTGACCTTGTAAAAATTCACAGCAAATACTGTAGTCAAGGTCAAAGCGAGTAAGACTGATTATGGTGTGTCAGTAGGTCCATACATCGTGAATCCATTAATGATTCACTTCTTTTTATCAATTTTTTTTATGCCCCCGAGATCGAAGATCTGGCGGCATATTGTTTTTGTCTCCTCTGTCATTATGTCTGAAACTTTAACCTTGCTAATAATAAATATTTGAATGATATTGTAAATGAAAATGGCATAAAACCTTTGGAATGGTTTGATGACAAACTTATATGTAAAAAAAAAACTGGATGTGTGAATATATGATTATAAAAACAGTCATAACAAAAAAAAAAGTTATGAATTTTCAAATATACGATACGAAAACATTTTTCATGGGAATACATCATACGATTTATTATGTAAAGGACATGTTAAAGTGTGTGATATCAATTCAAAGTTGATCTACGAAATTCTTTGCCATGAAAAATTATACCTCCATTACACCAAGCATATTACGGAAAGGTTTTTGAAATGCCAAAAACGGCTTGGAAATCTATTTATGAACAAAAAATATTATCCATAAGAGACAGAAGTATATCAGAATTTAATTATAAATTGTTAAATAACCTATTGTGTAACAGAGAATTGCTGAAGAAATGGAAAATAGTAGAAAATGATTTTTGTGTCTTTTGCAGAGATGTTAAATGTTAAAGAAAACAATGAACATCTTATCTTGAAATGTAAAAATGTTTCTCATATATGGGACATTGTTAAACAAATTTTAAAATTTGATATATTGTGGAAAACAATTGTGATAGGATTTTACTATGAAAACAATGAAAAGACACTCTTTTTGAATAGCATAATATCTCTTATTGTCTGTAAAATATACAAGTTTAAAATGTACTGTAGATTAGATAACAAAGACGAAAAACCTCAAGAAATATGTAATCACATAAAAAGTAAATTGAAGTTTTATACAGAAGTGTACACAAAAATTCAGGACAAAAAATATGCTAAAGTTATGAAAGCAATTAAAGACAAATTGTAATTTATACACCTTTGCAGGTATGACTTTTTCTAATATGAAACCTCCGACAAATATCTGTATATGCACATTTTTAACTATGCTTCAATGTGAGTTTATTTTGAACAATTTGAATTGATTACAAACAACTATATTCCTATATCAAATAAAATTTTGTAAGGAACCTTTTATATACTGGTATTTTTGCAAGAAGTTCCCACTATGAGGAGGGGTCCTGTCCTCCTATAGTGCTGCCATGGGGGTTGTGATATGAACTTTTGAATTGTTAACCCCGCATATGGCAGTTTCAGGTTCTTTATGTACATTATTATATTGTTGTGTTGTTTTTCCGTAAAAATGACAACCTTTTTTGCCATAACATGTTAATAAATTTTGTTTTATAACAGTATACTATATGTGTGTATGTTTGTATGTATGCATATATGTTTGTGTTTTCTACATGTAGATATTTATATGTATAAATTTATATATATATATATATATATATATATATATATATATATATATATATATATGTGTGTGTGTATGCCTATGCCTATATACATCTAATCCAGGGGGCCCCTGGCACCCTAGGTAAAGATTATAAGGGGGTCTCTGCGGAGACTTTACCCCGAAATAGTAATGTATTTTGGAATTAAAGACTGATAATGTGACAGACTCATATTATACATGTATATTGTATGATATGATGGGTATATGTATAAAGAATCAGTTCATTGAATAAAATGCTTAGGCAAGGTAATGTAATTTAAACATGCAGTCAAGCATATAAATTTGGTCACTTTCCCAGTGTAATGGCCTGGGGGTATATAATTATATTTTGGCCAAATGTCCTTGTAAATGTCCTTGTGTCTTTTAATTTCATTGGTGTTTTAGTTTGTCTTATGTCTGTAACAGGAAGGGAGAAAATGCAACGGACCAGACCGGGATTCGAACCCGGGCCCCCTGAATCTCTAGTCAGGTGCTCTACCAACTGAGCTATCTGGCCACCGGCGATCGAACCCGGCTGACCGCTACATTCCTCCCTCCTTAAATATCTTCACACCCTGAAGATATCAACCCAGGATCTTTATCCCCTGGCAGGCATTTTCACCTCTCAGTTCCAGGGGCTGGTCTACGGCACCAAATGTAACAGGAAGGGAGAAAATGCAACGGACCAGACCGGGATTCGAACCCAGGCCCCCTGAATTTCTAGTCAGGTGCTCTACCAACTGAGCTATCTAGCCACCTGTGATCGAACCCGGCTGACCGCTACATGTCATTGGATTGGTCTTGGAGATTTTCCCTCCAAGAGTTCTGCTCTTTGTGGTCAGTCTTTATTCAGTTTTTGAAGAAGAGAGTTGATTTCAGAAGATCTGACATATTTTGACAATTAGACAAGACCGACATTTTTCCTCTTGAATGGTAAGTTAATAATTTATTACTAATGTTAATCTATTCTATAATTCCTTTACTAAATGTTAAATTTGTAATTTTGCATAAAATTCCTTTTGTTGCCACATTCCTGGAATAAATGATCAGTGAGAGTGAGACTTATATAATGTAAATATCTGTGATAGTAATGTATATGATTCGTCTCACTGTGATATTATTTTAAAGTAAAAGTATGTTTTATGAATTACAAGATATTGTAGATATCATAATTAATTTATAGATCAGACCAGTTTGGTGTCATCTGTAAATATTGTTCACTCGAGCCTATTCCCATAGAATGGTATGCTCACCATATGGTTTTTATTTAATTCAATAATTAATAATGTTAATACATATTATAATGATAATTATTGTAAAGTTTTATGATGAAGTTAAAGTCTATAGGACTTGGGAGATTTAATATGTGATGTATACAGGTATAGAGTTATCTCCCTTGATATAGATCACCCATGTAATGCTATAATCGTATATTGGTTGTACATCAGTAATTATGTGAAATTATAGTATTCATGTTTTATATAGCATATTACTTAAAATTGTTAAACATTGTTGTTATAGGGTTTCATCATTGGACAATTCGTGCATTGGTAACGCCTGAATAAACGGCTTGTCGAGAACCCAAACAGGTGTTCCTGTTATTACTTAAGGGATCGAGAAACCTGTTACAATATGAAAAAAAAACTTTTGAACAGTAAGTGTTAGAGCTTTGATATTTCACCCGTGTATTCCTTGTGACAAGACCTTTCCGTGGGTACCAACATTTTTACTCTGTGACCTTGGAGTTTGACCTACTTTTTAAAAACTTTAACCTTGCTAATAACTTTTGAACATCAAGTGTTAGAGCTTTGATATTTCACATGAATATTCCTTGTGACAAGACCTTTCCATGGGTACCAAAATTGTGTTTAAAAAGCTATCGTGTAGTACATGTAAATGTACTAATTCAAATATAATTATACATTCCGGGAACCTTCCATACCGTGATTATTTCGTTTTACACAACAATGTTATATTGAAATGTATGAATGCTAAATGCCAAGAACAATACATATCAAAATAAAAAAACAAAAAAAAAACAAGATATTTACCTAAGTAGCTTAATCTTGCTCATTAAAATAATTTGAATTGTGTGCAAAAAATTATCCACATATTTAACGTTCCTACACATATATACATGTAGGTATACATTTTGCCCCGCCCTCTTCCTTTCAAGGAAGCATTGGGTCATAACTCAATTTCTATTCCATCCGTCCTGACATTAAAAACTTGGGCCTAAACCATATATAATGTCTTTAAAAATGTCCCCATCTATCAAAGAGATGTACGCTGTATAGATCAACTCCCAAAATGATTTGACGCCTACCCCAAAAAAGCAACAACAACGAAAGTTCAAAGCAAACCAGTTTTTTGACTTCAAGCCATATGAATCACAAAAACATCTAAATTCATACTTTTAATAAATATTTAATTTTGAACATAGAAAATAACAATGCATTATAAGGTATTGTATACACATATATCCAATAAATAGCTACACGTATGCAGTCTGTTTGTTACTGCAGCAGTTTCATGACCTGGTCAGGCGTCCTTGGAACTATTCCCTGTGGTTCCTTGTAATCATTTGCTGGGTTTTTAATGCTGTCATATAACAATCGATAGGATTCATTGATTAATTCCATAGATCTTTTCTTAATTGATTCCCTGGAAAAAAAGTTTCAATATTTTAATTTCAATATTTAATTATCATATTTAAAAGTACATTTTAAAAACTATTTCCTTCAAATTGATATTAAATTTCTAAAAGTATATTTTAATGCAGAATATAATTTACCTATAAATCATGTAATGGATAAAACACATACATCTTTCATTAATTCATACTAAGAACTTTGCAAGAACACATCTATTTTCTTCTGATTAAATACAGTTACCTTATGCGAGCACTTAATATAAGACTACATTGTGGCAAAACTAAGGAATCTGGATGAGCCAAAAAACTGTCAAACTGCATCTGTACCCAAACCACAAAAAAAGAGAAAAAAACAACCATAAAATGGTATCAGATATAATGCAGTCCTGGCAAATTTACAATATCTACAGCACCAGTCAATGCAATTATACATGTGCTTTTGCATTCAATGGCAAAATTTTTATGGACATGTAACATGCTCGTGAAATTTGCCTCAATTTTGTGATGGGAAACTTGAAAAACCTTGATTAATATCATCTCTTTGTCATTGTCTTATTTTTTCCTGAGATAAAATACTGTACACATGATAAAATGCACCAAATAACATTACATGTATATGCCTAATGACAATTTTCACGAAATATGATCTTACCATTGCTGCTTTTAATGTCCCTGCATCCATGTCTTGAAGAGATGAGAGAGGACCCTATAATACAAACAAATCTCATTAACGAACATGAGATACATTGGCAAATCTCATTGACAAACAGTGAGGGCATGAGATACAGATAAATCTCATTAATGAACAGTGAAGTCATGAGATATAGATAAATCTCATTAATGAACAGTGAAGGCATGAGATAAATTGGCAAATCTCATTAACAAACAGTGAAGGCATGAGATACAGATAAATCTCATTGACAAACAGTGAAGTCATGATATACAGATAAATCTCATTGACAAACAGTGAAGGCATGAGATACAGATAAATCTCATTAATGAACAGTGAAGTCATGAGATATAGAAAAATCAATATATGCACCCAGGGGTGCATGAGCTGAGTTGCATGGGATACATTGTAAAGTCAAGAATTATGTGGCATATCTATAATTGTGAAGAACTAATTGTTGGATATAATTTCCATCATTATATACATATACATAACACTTCTTTCTAAATTGGGTAGATTCTTTCACAGAAGTAATAGACTGGAGTTAATCAATTATGTCATCCAAATTCCGAAGGAACATACTAGTACACGATTTCTTTTTCTTTTATTCTCGGTTGACATTTCAGCTGATTTCCCGAAAATCAATAGTATTCCCTACCTAGTATCAACAATCTAGTTTGACCTTTTATCTATTTTCTCAAAAATCTATAGTGGTCTTCCTTACCTGATACCTTACCCACCCAACAATACCTCCAAATTTCAATTGATTTGGATTTAAACTTTCAGAGTTATCATACAGATCCAGATATTTCTAAAATTTTCAATCTTTTTTTCAGGACTGTGACCTTGACCTTTTTTCTTCAAAATCAATAGGGGGTCTTCCTAACCTGCTATCCAACAATATAACCAAGTTTCATTTGATTCAGTTTTAAACTTTTCGAGTAACATGTACTGTCCAGAAACCATATTTGTCTGAAGTTTTCAATCTATTTTCGGTCACTGTGACCTTGACCTTTGACCTTTTCTCTCCAAAATCAATAGGGGCCTTGCTTTGCTGGTATCCAACAATATATCTAAGTTTCATTTGATTCAAATTGAAAATTTTCGAGTTATCCTCCTGAAACCAAATTTTTTTTTAATTTTACATCTATTTTCGGTCATTGTCACCTTGACCTTTGACCTATTTTCTCCAAAATCAATAGGGGTCTTTCTTACCTGGTACATAACAATATATTTAAGTATCATTTGATTCGGAATTAAACTTTCTGAGTTATCATCCGGAAACCAAATTTTTCTGAAATTTTTATTCTATTTTCGGTCACTGTGACCTTGACCTTTGACCATTTTTCTCCAAAATTAATAGGGGTCTTCCTTACCCGGTACCCAACAATATCTCAAAGTTTCATTTGATTAGATTGTAAACTTTTTGAGTTATCATCCGGAAACCAATTGTTGATGCCCAACCGCCCGCCCACCCGCCCGCATCACCAAACCAATAGCTGAGTTCAACTTCATTGCAACTCGGCTAAAAATCTCATTGACAAACAGTGAAGTCAAGAGATATAGAAAAATCTCATTGACAAACAGTGAAGTCAGGAGATACAGATAAATCTCATTAACAAACAGTGAAGGTATGAGATACATTGGCAAATCTTCTTGACAAACAGTGATAAAACCCTTCCATTGTTTCATGTAGAAATTGCATAATTCTTTAATGTCTTATATCATTTTAAACTGCTAATAATGAAAAATTATATTTCAATGAGATGCCTCTATACACTGAAAAAGATATTACTTCATTTTCTATGTGTATTTTCCCAAACAGATAATTTCACATGCAAAGCATACCATGTACATCTTGTTTCATAATTCAATTTACATGAATTGTACAGTTGAACTTTGGTATCTCGAATACCGATATCTTGGATATCTTGGATATGTTGAATACCTTGGATATCTTGGATATCTTGAATACCTTGGATATCTTGAATACCTTGGATATGTTGAAATGATTCGAAAGTCCCAACCATTACTCTAAGTATTTCACCCTCAATATCTTGAATTATCGGATATTTCGAAGTTTTTTCTCAGTCCCATCGAGTTCAAGATAATGAGATTTTACTGTATATCATTAGTTCTGTTTTGAAAGTGTTTGCACATTAAGTAACAATGAAAAGATGTGCATACCGCCATGTTTATCAGTATATGTATGTATACATGTAAATACCTGTTTAGGTTGATAAGATTGTACAGTCCTGTAAGCTGCTGCCAGTCCCACACGATTCAAGACAATGGCTGCCTGCTCATTAACGAGGGTGTCTAACTGAGCATCCACCTAAACAAACACTTACAAATGTACCATTTCACATCAATAAATCATCTACTACATACAATAATCTTATACCCCATTTTTCAAAAGGAAAGATAACTAGTCTTTGATATAAAACAGCCCTCTTCCTTTCACTAGAAAGTACTGTAGAATCAGTTAAATTTGTGTGTGTGGGGGGGGGGGGGGGGGGGGCAATTTTTGTGGATTGCTGAATTTTTACGGGTTCGTGGGGATGTAATTTCGTGGATCTATATATTTGTAAGATTTTTGTATACTAGTTGTCTTTATTCGTTGAGGATGTAAATTCATGGGTGAGGGGTACCCACGAATTCCACGAAAATTGAACCACCACGAATAAAATTTCCCTTCTAAACTTTTCAAAATTTATCAATCATGGCAAGTCAACAATTTTGTTTCAAATCTTTTTTTCATAATCCATGAATTCTTCCATCCTTTGGACTTTATTTTTAAAAGCCAACAGATTTACAATTACATATTCATTGTGGAAAGAATAAAGACACAAATTTCTAGGTATATGACCTAAAATTGCAGAAGACTGCTTCTAAATTATCATAAATGGATTGAGAATCATGAAGTACTATAATTATGTAGATAAATACTTGGGCTTGCAGCATTTCTAGTCTGGTGTCCGTGAATTCATACAGTGACAGTGTCGTCTGCATGATGTAGATACAATTCACCATGTAGCAAGCCATGTCCACCGTATTCAGTCTGCTGGCCGACACGGAACACATCTGCACAAGGGGGTCCACAATGCAGGATAAAATCTACCAATAACATGAGTATATTCACAGAAATATTCAGACACGCTACTTGTAAATATGAAATGGAAATTAAAGCATGAATATGTAATCTCAGTCAGTAATTTCTTATGTCTTCACACAATGAGTTAATAATCATTCCTCTTCTGAGTCTTTGCAGGCAATATAAATCCACTATACTGCATGTATTACAGTTTACATTACAAGTACTTCTTTACCTCTACAACATCTAAACATAATCAATATCAGAGAATTGTTTGTTTACAGGGGTATATATTAATTAATAAAATACTTTATACTGGGTAATCTTTAATTTGTTTCATTTCTACCATCTTTTGTTTGCTTTCTAACGGTGAATTCAAAATCTGGCTGATATCAAATTATTACACAGGTATGCAGTGTAGCTCTACATTTATTTTCTAGTAGCAAAGCTAAACAACACATATTTGATACTGAATAAAATAATATTTTGTTTGTCCATGGCCCAAACAACACTGGGTATGCATACATGTGTTTTTAAATCTTGTTAGGTGAAAAACTCTGTTACGTATACATGTAACACTGTCCACACCTGTTTAAAATCCTGTTTCTTGTCATCTACTGCTACAACAGAGGCATCATGACAGGCCAGAACATCCTTTAACAGCTGCATGGTTTGACCAAGAGCTGCTGGGGTTGAAAGGTCAGCTGGGGGTAATTCCACCTGTAAATGTCTCATTGTGGTAAACTCTTACAAAATATTGTAATAATGGTCAATTCAAAAATAAAATGGAATTTAAACAATCTGATCAATTAAAATCATGTGTTTTCCTTTTTTCTCTCTTTTATTTTAATGAAAATTGCACCTTATAAGTAACTGACAGTAAATCAAGCGCTGCATATTTTTTATTACATTGATCGTAAAACACTATCTACTTTATTAGTTTTTTTTCATGTTTTTCATTATTACAATGCATGAGCAAGATCCGAAATAAAAGAGGTTAATTCTGTCACCTTATCTAGGAGTTTGTTGGCATGGCAATTGAGGCTGTTGAAGAACATCCTGTGACTAAGGTCTTGGATTTCAGTTATGGTTGTCAGCAAGGAGGCCTCCTTACACAGAATTTGTCTGTGTATAAAAATATCAATGCAATGAAATAAACACAGGAAGAGTTACACAAGTACACAATATATGAATGAATGTATCAAATTTCTGAAGATATATTTCACTCTTATTTGTTGCAATGCTTGACGAGTTCCTGATTGCTTAAAATCACATGTACTTAGAACCATGGGGAAAACTGTTACCTTGTAATCTTTGACTTAAATGTATGAATTGTATTGAAAAATTTGTTTACATATTTCATAACATCATTCAATAGACTGATTTTACAAAGTTTCTACATTTTAAAGCTGTTTAAATTCATATTTTTTCAAAAAGAAAAATTCATGGTACAACATCTCTTCTTGTGATATTTTGGTATTAAACTTACTTACGTGTTAAAGACTATGTAAGCTGTGAGAGGATTTTTCTTATATTTTTATGTCAGAAAAGCATTTTCAGCAAGAAGCCACTGAGCCTTAACGCTAACCTGAGTATCCCACAAAAACTAAAGTAAAAAGCATCAATGTTGCAAGGAGTACGTCTTTCAAACTCTGACTACAGCATGTTGTATTGTTCTCAAAAGTGACATTCACTTTTTTTCTCCAAAACAAAATTATGATAAGGGCAAATGTTTGTAAAAGTAAACCAGTGACCTTGAACTTGACAAAATGAACTACAATATTTCTGTTTTTTCGTTCACCTTGTCAAGGCAATTGTGTCAAGTATGAGTTTCTAAGGTCTGCCCATACAAAGTTATGACCCATTTTTCTTTTTTATTTCTAAGTGATATTGGCCTTAATTAAATGTCATGACATACTTTCTGGTCATAAGCAACATTTTTGTAAAGTAAACTTATGATATTTTCCTTCAGAATCCAGAAAAGTATTTTGATTTATTTTTACTTGCCCTTAGCTTTGGTTATATTCATATCACATGGTCTGGTCAAAGAAACTTTTCTGTTAAGTATGGGCTTCTGATATATCTCCATTGCAAAGTTATGACCCAGCTAAGAAACCTTTTTAAAAAAATTACTTGCTAGTGATTCTTGGTCATTGCCAAATATCCTTTTTTCAGTGGCATGACCAATTTCCTAGTAATGACCTTTGTCACGAATATGACATTCTAATATATGTCAAAATTTAGTAAAACAAAACAGCAAACAACAACAACAAATTTCCAATAGCATTTAAGACATTGAAAATGTTCAAATGTTGATAATTGATGGTCAACAGACACTTTCAGAGACAATGGATTACAATAGGTCACCTGAACTATAGAAACGCTATTATTAAATATAACTATTTATTAGTTGCAGCATTTATGGCAGTAATATGTAAATACATGTATATGATACACTGTAAGTACTTTAATTGCAGTGAAAAACAATGTATCTAAAATTACATCTTCATTCTATAAACATGACATACTGGGACAGTATTTAATTTTTGCATACTACAAAAAAAAAAAAATGAGAATGGAAAAAAGACAGTATATTATATAAAATTATCCCCCACTGATCATGAAAAAGTTGAAGATAGAAGAGATTTTATACACAACAACTGATTGAAAATTTTGAAAACTGAATAAATTCCCAGAGGATGCTATAATGTATAACAAAACAAAAAGCCATCTTTGGTACCTAAGTGTATATGATCTGCTGCAATCCTCAATATACGAGCAGAGCAGGCCATAGACACTCAGCAAAAATGACTAAAAGCAAATTATCATTGGATAAGAAAACTTGTGTGCCCATATCATACTTACCTATGACCACTAAATGTTGAATGTAATTAATGATTATTCATAATCAAGCTAGTAATTGAATTAACGATACAACAAATAAACACCCAGTAATAGATAAAAGACAAAATAATCACGAGGGTACGACTACATCAATACATTGTGTGTTAGCATGTCTGTTTGTCTGTATACATATTGTGTAACGTCCCATTCCAGAACTTTTTACTCCTGTGGAGACATATCAACCACTTTTAATATGTGAAGTGACATAAAATTTGATCTATGCATGGTGCTCAAGGTCGTGGCAGTGAAGGTTGATTTTTGTGCCTATGGCTACTGTGACACAGGAACTATGTTTATAAGGACATACACGAAAGAACCGTCACTTTCATTTTTAATACTGGGTGCTTGATGAAGGAACAGTCCCAACTATTTTAAATGTTTGAAGTTTGATGTCCTGGTTATGAAGCATATGCCCTAACCCCTATGCTATCTTGACAGGTGTTATTACATGTATGCGTACAGTCATTAACTATAAAACTATAAATATTAAATCTTAAAGACTGTACCAAACCATTTTTTTGTTGAATAAAGAGGCCCATGGCTACATCACTCACCTGATCAGTTGTATTTTCTAAACTATGCCCCACCCTTGTTCCATTGCCCATGGCAGGATCGACCTTGAATCTACTTTTTAAGATGAGAGAAATTTTCCCTATGTACATATATAATTATATATTCCTATTCTAAAACTCTAAACCCTTATTTTGGTCCTGCCCTGTTCTTGAGGAGATTTTCCTGTATACAATGTATATTCCTATAATGTTACATTTTGAGCCCATACTGTGATCCCATCCTAAACCCTGGAGTCGTGTTTTGAATAATTTGAATCTGAACTAATAACAAATTATAGCCTTGCAGTTCTTGAGAAGTAGATCTATATAATTATGTAAAGAGATTTGTAATCCCAAATTTGAACTGATTAAAACTGATCTTCATTATACATGTATAATAAAAAGTTTTCATTTATGTTTTGACACAGTAGATCTTAATAACCTCCCCCTTGCAAGGCAGTGTGGTCCTCCATATGAACAAACTCCCCTTTACCCAAATATGCCAAGTTTGGTTGAAATTGACACAGTAGTTCTAAAGTGTGAAAAATTTATGTCAGACAGACAAATAGACTTACAGACAAATAGACTTACAGACAGATAGACATACAGACAGATAGACTTACAGACAAATAGAGAACAAAAGCTGAACAGAAAAGTTCACTTGAGTATTCGGCTCAGAACAGTTTTGGAAAAGAGGGGGGGGGGGGAGAAGGGGTATTCTACTTTCAATGACAAATAAAATCATGGGTTCAGGGATAGGACTTTATTTTCAATAGGCAAACTGTTTTTGAATTTGTAAAGAAATAAAAAAAAAATCAATTCATGTGAAAAATGTAAAACTTTTAGTCACTTATGAATATATGCAGATGTGCAATTCTCTAGATGATATCTTTCAAATTTTCATTCATGAATTTCAGCAAAGTATCAACTTACCCAATTGTGTTGTGGTAAAACTTGAGGAGGTTGTTCAGCTTGTACAAAGTGACTGCATCCTGTTCTGAAACCAAAACTTGTTCAACCCTCACCTGTAAAACGTGTACCAAGAATATACACTATAAAAGTGTCTCACTTCATCGAATATACACTAAAGTTTCTCACTTCATTAATATACACTACAGCACCTTGTTTCATCAAATATAAACTAAAGTGTCTCACTTCATCAAATATACACTAAAATTTCTCCCTTCATATATTACAATACTAAATTTTATGCAATAAATGAAGTCACAGCTTATTATTATAAAACCAAACTCCTGCAGTATTTTCTCTCTAAATACATTTTATAATTACTGAAGATAGGGTAATTTTCACCCAGGATTATTGGAAGAAATTTCACCCGGTCTAAATTGGTCCATAGTCATCTTTTCACTGCTTTCAAGTTATGAATGCTTTTACATACACCAAGTTTTAAATTTAACCATTTCTGATAAAAGTGAAATGGGCAAGAAAAGGGTGATGAGGAGAAATTTACCATGCATACAGCATAACTTGATCAACAAGAATGCTACACGTAGCCATATCCCCCACAGCCGCAAAAAAAGTTGAAGGACAAATGTCCCATAACTCCTGTACTAAAATTTGTCGAATCAAAATGACGGCGCAATATGATCAACTACATATGGTGACTAACAATCCTACATAATTTGAACAAAATCTGTTGAGCGGTTTCGAAGAAGTTGCGTCCACAAAGTGTTTCTATAGTGTAGCATGTACAAATTCAACAAAGTTCCATAACTCCTGTAAAATTTATCAAATCAAAATGGCAGCGCAATATGATCAACTACACATGGTGACTAACAATCCTACAAAATATGAACAAAATCCGTTGAGCGGTTTCTGAGGAGTTGCATCCACAAAGTGAAATGGAACGGATGGACGGACGGACACCGGTATTTCTATGTCCCCTTCCGCATTACTGAATATGATTCTAAGTTACATGTAATTTTTATGGATAGGTTATACAAGTATATGTAGAACATAATATAAGTGTGCTTTCATTTTAAGAATCTCTTTATCACACTGGGAAAAGTTCTGTTTATTAAGGACTACGGATGGTAATAATGAATATCCATCACAATGATACACATTTGATTCTCTCATCAACAAAATTTTTTAAATCTATACACAATAAAAATGTGTATCTGTGAAATTTTCATCAATGACACAAAGGCCTGTGCAATCCAACTTAATTAACAAATGACGATTTTCAAAAGTTTTACCTCTTTTTGCCAATGATAATCGTTGAATTTTTTGGAGTGCTCTAAAACCTTCAGAACACATTCATTGTATGTACAATGTACTAAACATGAAGTATTGAGGCTATGGATTACCTTGAATGGCCTGCACACGCCTTCTGAGATGTGACCAAGAATATCTTGAATCTGTTCTGTGGAAACTGTAAGATAATATCATGGAAATATTCTGGTGCCCGTGGGAAATATTCTGGTACCCATGGGAAATATTCTGGTGCCCGTGGGAAACAAGTTTCTTTCCCTTTATGTTTGATTCTAAATCACCTGCATATTAATTTCACCATAGCTATGATGAAAATTACACATTTTTTTCAATACCTTAGTCTTTAGAAGTCATTACAAACATTATATCATTATAAACATCAAGTACATACTATTTACTGTTTTTTCAGTTTTTTGTCTACAGCTGCGGATTTTTCTCAGTTTTAAATTCACTTTTATTTTACGAGATCTTATTTGCAGGTGTATTACAATGATGTATTTATTTATGGGGCATACAGCTACAGTGGATCACAATATCACAAACAGAATGGTGTCTAAATGTCGGTTCGTGAAATTTCAACACTTTTATTTATCTATTACTCCTCTCAGAATGCATGTATACACAAATAGATGATATGGATGGGTAAGATGATGTGATATTCTCTGTGAAACACAGAAATACGTCATTTTGTATGTAAACAAGAATGGGGAGGTCTAAAGATTTATCACAGAGAGTCGTAAATAGCATTCAGAGCAGAATAACACAGATTGAAATTGATATTGCAAGGAGTTTGGGACTAAACAGGTTAACAGTGTGTGCTGTAATTAAACGGTTTACAGAGAAAAGGAAGAAAAAAATTAGCGTGCAAGACAAACGATCAGTTTTGAGGTTGGTTAAAACACATGGTGTCCAGCCTTTAAGAGATATTACCCAAAACTTTGACCTATTTAGGTAAAATCCAGTTTTAGGGGTGGCTGTGAAAAGATGTCTGTTTTGGTATGAATATCACAGAGTGTTGCTAGAAAAAAGCATTTAAATTCAAGAGGCATACTTTAAAAAAACGTATAGCATGGGCTACAGGAAAAGGCATTGGAAAGTTGATAGTGACTGGAAACGTGTCATATTTTCTGATAAATATAAAGTGGTTATGGGAGAAAATAACTGTGTATATGTGTGGTGGAGGCATGGAGAAGAGTGGATGCCCTTGTGCATTATTCCAGTCGCAGCAAAAACATGAAGATTTGGGGTTTATTTGTTGGACTGGAACTGGTATCTTGGCAAAGATATCAAAGGTACATTGAGATCATAGATAATGAACTATGGCCAGTTCTATCTGACATCTCCCCCAAAATGACTTAAAATGGCGTGATGACATATTGTTTGTAATATTATGATCCACCACTTTAGATTTCGTGAATCAAGTTTTCTATGTGTAAGAGTATATTCACAAAACAAAATTTACATGAATGGCAACTCTTGTGAATTTTACCCATAATGTTTTCACAAACAGAATGTGATTAACAGTTACATGTTTATACAAGTGTTGTGTGTAAGATACATTCATAACTACAGTTTTAATTTTGTGGGGTTTTTCATGCAGTAAAGAAGAGCCTAAATTAATGTACACTGAAAGTATGGTTGTTAACACTATTAAAGATACCTGCTATTCAATATCTGAAAAATGTATATTGACTGAATTTGATTGAAATGTAGGTCATTACCTGTGCATTTCTTAATCAATGACTGGACATACTCCTTCTCTGAAGCAGCTGCTTGATGTAACCATGCTAACATGTCTCCAACATACCGCAAAGGATCATGGGAATGTAACTCAATTGGTCGTGGTGTACCACCTGGTCCTAGGAAATTATGATAAATAAAACTATGATTCATTTTTCATGTACAAAATGAAACTACTATAATTCATTTTTCATCTACAGGAAATGTTTATACATGTAAGTTGACATTTTTAAAGCAAGAGGACCTTGGGCCACATCACTCACCTGAATAGCTGCATTTACCAACGTACAACAAAATCATAATTACAGTCCCACACAGAGCATAGAACTAGAATCCAAGCTGAAGGAGGACTCTTTCGTGTCAATTTCACATACTATACCCTTGCCATTACTGAACAGGTGAAAAATTTCCTAATATATTGCCATGAAAAACTTCCTACATAAACTCTACATATTCATATGTAATATTTTGAATCCCAACTGTGGCACCGCACTGGGACTGAACTCCATGGTCTGAACAATCTTGAATCTTCAATATAATTATAAGAAAACTTATATGGATGTTTTGGCTTTTTCAATCAAAAGGTTTTAAAGATTTTTTTTTTAAATTAAAAACCCATGCTACATGTATTTCAATATCTCTTAATCATTCCTTCTTGGAAAAGGAAATGCTCTTTCATTTGTAAAAATAATCTGAACAAATCAAAGAATGATTTACGAATTGTTCACTGAATGTCAGGTGAAAAGTATGACCCAAAGGATGATTTACAAATTGTTTACTGAATGTCAAGTGAAAAGGATGACCCAAAGGATGATAAAAAATCTGGTGATACCCAACTACATGTGCAAAGAAAGATGACATGTGTGTACATGTGGATCTAATTTCTATTAGATTGCACATATCAACATTCTATTACTTTTAAATGATTTTCAGGGGAGATAAATTTTCCATACCAATAATTCTCTACAATATGATTTGGACATATTTTTATCAAGGGTCCATTGTAAATTATCAAGTGTGATTCATTGGCATGTTATTTTTATGCCACTATCCTGCCTATGCTTAAATGTCAATGTTGTGTCCACATTATTCCCCCCCCCCCCCCCCCCCCCCCCCCCCCCCCCCCCCTTCTATTACTTTGTCCCAATAGTTCTCTGCCCTTTGTTCTTTAGTATTAGTATCTAACTGTCCTACACTTCTGATTTATGACAATACTCCTTCTTACATGTACCTTATAAAAACTATTCAAATTACCTCAGTCATAAAGCAATTTCTGAAATAATGAAAGCAGTTCCATCAATTCTTTAAGGTATCATACTTGGATTATCAAAAAATTCCAGGTAATTTTCTAGGTAGCTTTTCTATGTATACTTGATCACTTGACTTCATACTCTGGCACTATTATGAAAGGTTAATTAAACAAATTGCTTTATTAAGTGAAGTCTAGATAAGAATAGCAGAAATTCTGCCTATATCTCATTAAAACATTAGAATTATACAGAAATTGCTCAGTGAAATGTGTCATGATGTCATCAATTATTGAAATTTGCAAAGAAAAATGCACAGAATTTGAAGAAATAGTCTTTTTTAATTTCTTGTAACAACAAAATAGCTACACTATAACTCTAAAGGATTACTGCTGGTTTATAGTGAGTTGTAAATCATTATATTGAAATCAGTCTCTCTATGCAGTAACATTTAAATTTGTTTGAAATATCCTTCAATAAACATGGAATACGTTTAATATAGTACTTACCACCTCTTGTGAGAGCATCAATTAGTCCCCGTACTACAGCTGTGCGCCTTGCTGTTCCATATTCATCCAGCGAATAACTACAATTTGAATCGCAAAACATAATCATAAGTTGCTGTTCAATTCTAGGAGAACCAAGAACCACATCACTCACCTAATTTGAATCTATACTACATGGGGAGGCCTGTATTTAGTTACCAAATTTAACATACTGTATCCTTGCAATATTTTGAGAAAGAATTTTCCCATATACTGTGGAATCATTAGAATTCGTGGTGGCTCAATTTTCATGGAATTCGTGGGTACCCCTCACCCACGAATTTACATCCTCAACGAATAAAGAATCATAATTACATTCCAGAGTTATCTCTCTTACAAGTATATAAATCCACGAAATTATGTCCCCATGAACCCGTAAAAATCCAGTAATCCACGAAAATTGGCCCCCATGAATATAAACAATTCTACAGTATACACCACATGTATATATGCACACACCCACCCTGGCTCCAGGGAGAGTGTTGGCATGGTAACATGAATCTACATGTGAATATGAATTTTACATATATTGTACCCTTTTTATTCTTGAGAAAATTGGTTGCTTTTAAGTCTAAGTTTCAACTTATTAATTATTTTTCTTTTTCTAGAAATCCAGACAGACTTTGATTAGAATAGTTCACTTGAGTCTCTAGCTCTGGCCTGGAGGTTATAAAACTTTTTTGAGCACATTCTCATACTCAAACTCCGTGCTCAAAATCGTACTCATACTCAAAAGTCAAGGTTATAAAACTTATACAACATTATTCTCATACTCAAATGGAGTACATATCTCAAGATTTCTCGAGTCTTCTTTGGAGCTTGCTCAGAGTTGTACTCAAAACAAACATGGCGGCGCATAGACGGATTTATCGCCGCCTGCTTCTACAAAATCAACAACAAAGACGCCCCAGGCTATTCAGAGACCGTTTAAATCTACTGGAAGTGTTTGAGGAGGACGAAATATTTGATCGTTATAGGTTTCGCTCTCAGACGATCTACTATATACTCAGTGTACTTCCAAATCTGAGACACTCTAAAATGTTTGCAATGGATGTAAAGTTTTTTTGACAGAGCATATAACTTTCAGTTATATATGATTGTGTACAATGTTCAACAAGTAACCACAACATTTCACCATCAAGAAAATTACATCTCATTCTAAACTTGACAGATTTCTATGCTTGATTCCTTTCTACTTAAACATCTGACATCTTATCTATCAAATCAACATTACAACAGCTACAAAAACACACAATAAATCAGATATCAACATTACAACAGCTACAAAAACACACAATAAATCAGGAATCAACATTACAACAGCTACAAAAACACACAATAAATCAGAAATCAACATTACAACAGCTACAAAAACACACAATAAATCAGGAATCAACATTACAACAGCTGCAAAAACACACAATAAATCAGGAATCAACATTACAACAGCTACAAAAACACACAATAAATCAGGAATTTTTGCATAGAATTGGGTCAAAAATGTGAATAAAATTTGTTGGTAAAGGATAGGTGAAGATAACGAACAGTGATCAATCTCATAACTCCTATAAGCAAAACAAAATAGATAGTTGGGCAAACACGGACCCCTGGATACATGTGTATACCAGAGGTGGGATCATGTGCCTATGAGGAGTGAGCAAACACAGACCCCTGGATATACAAATGTACCAGAGGTGGGATCATGTGCCTATGAGGAGTAAGCATCCCCTGTCGACCTGTCACACCCGCCATAAGCCCTATATCTTGATCAGGTAAACGGAAGTATCCGTAGTCAAAATTAGTATTTTCACGAAAACCACATGTATAAATTTTGTAAATGCAGATGACCCACAAAAATGTCTATAAATGTGTTGACAGCTCAAATAACCATACTTACAGCACCAATACTGACCATCAACCCTAGCTGCCTACTACTAGACAGTTCTCTTTACTTACCGGAACAAGACTGGTCTGTCCTGCAAGGCCTCCATACTCTGGCACAACATGGCAGAAATATCAGGAGAATCTCCGGTTAAGGTTCTGCATTCATCTAAAATATCAAATGAGTGATAAATGTCCAATATCAACTAGAAACAGAGGTGTAACCTAATGATATTTCACAGTAAATTGTAAGAAAATCTGACAGACAGATAGGAATATGGTCAGACTGATAAACAGATGTGGTGATCAATGGTAATAAAAATGAAGAGAATTATTATTGAAAAATTTCTCTGTGTGTACCAAGGAGACTTACTTTCTGTCGATCTGTACAATCTCTGTATGTGATATGGAGATAACTTTTGTGCCCACCTGTACAATATCTGTATGTGACACAGACTTACTTTGTGTCCACCTGTATAATATATGTATGTGATGTAGAAATAACTTTTGTGTCCATCTGTACAATATCTGTATGTAATGTAGAAATAACTTTTGTGTCCACCTGTACAATATCTGTATCTGATGTAGAAATAACTTTTGTGTCCACCTGTACAATATCTGTATGTGACACAGAGACTTACTTTGTGTCCACCTGTACAATATCTGTATGTGACAGAGACTAACTTTTGTGTCCACCTGTACAATATCTGTATGTGACAGAGACTAACTTTTGTATCCATCTGTACAATATCTGTATGTGACAGAGACTTACTTTGTGTCCACCTGTACAATCTTTCATAAGCTGATTCCTGGTGAAGGGCCATAGCTTCCATTATCTCTAGCCTACAAAGTTAAACATACAAACTTCACACTTTCTACACCCTGACTCTAAACACAAACTTATCAATAATCAAAACAATCTACAAACATCTCTAAATCACTGGGACTTGTTAGATTGATAGAGAGACTTCCTAACCTACCATGTTCTGCCTCATATACATCATAACATGTATACCCCCACCACACTGCTTGATACCTTGATGTCATCTCAAATCAAATTACTCATTTACTGGTATGAATTCATAATATAAATTAACAGCATCACATACTTCTCTTTATGATAAACATGTGTAATACTATGAATGTTTTTAGAATGCTTCAGACCTTTAAAAAAGAATTGAATTGTTTCAGACTACACTAAAATCAAGGGGTTGGTAGTGAACAGAAAAACAACAGAGGCAACACTATAAATCGTTGTCATTAAGAAAGGCTTTCAGTTAACAATCCCCTCACAATCCTCTGCATTATATTGGCAAAGCTAGTACAAGTGCTGTCAAAGTTGACAGCCTGTCAAATAAATCATATTTTACACTTTATCTACATGTCTATATTGTAACAAAGTGAAAGTGCATGAAAAAACAAACCCTGCAGTCTGGTGGTTTGTCCTTAACAGAATTTTACAGTCATTGTGAATCTGCTTCACTTTGTTCAGACTGGTGAAAAACTCCTACAAAGAAAGAAATGTACTTGTTTGCTTTTTCTTTTTTAACATTTAACCATGAAAACAAAATAATGTCTAAAACTAAAAACAAGGGTAATGATCCCTTTTACATTTTTTATTTTTTGTTCTAGTCAATATAGGCTACATGTAAATTCGAAATAAATTTAACATGCAACAGCCATAGACAATATATTATTTTTATGAGATAAAGCACAAATCTTTAAAGGTGAAAATATCATCAGATTTAGAAAGGGGAAATTTCATAAACAGCAACCGTCAATTACTTTTTTAAAAAAGTACATAATAAAGTCACGGCTGAGATCGGCACCAAAGTGGCATCGATAGAATAATCAGAATGACGAACCATTCACAAGTTAACGTTGAATATAACAGCAGAAGTGAACTGTGCTTTAATCTACTTCAATGCCCTGAAATCACTTTTAAAACCAAAATGTCTGTCTGTCTGTCTGCCAGTCATTCTCTCCGTGTGTCTGTCTGCCTGATTGTCCATCTGCCTGACTGTCCGTCTGCCAGTCATTCTGTCTGTGTGTCTGTCTGGCAGTCATTCTGACTGTGTGTCTGTCTGCCTGACTGTCTGTCTGGCAGTCACTCTGACTGTGTGTCCGTCTGTCTGACTGCCTGTCTGGCAGTCATTCTGACTGTGTGTCCGTCTGCCTGACGGTCTGTCTGCCTCACCTTGCTTAGAGATCCATCTCTACTTCCTCTCAGGGCTTTCACTTCATCAGGTTTCAGTTGAAATTTCTCCAGGAAAATATCTGCCACTTGTAATTTCATCTGCACCTTTTGGCTATATTAAAGTTGATCATACACAAGACTATAGTATACTGCACTTTTTACCTTTATTTGTAGAATTTTATCTCGCATCATCAGTATTTTTATTCAATTGCATAAATTTTATAACATTGACAATTTTGAATTACCTTTGAAAACATTTTCAGATAAAAGACTTTGTAATGACCACTAGTGTCAACTAAAACATGATTTTGAACACTGTCCAGATGTAATAACAAATGGATTGTCAAAAGTTCTTAAAATTCAGAACCCCCTTCCCGTTAGAATATGAACAGACCTTTCAGCATGGAGTTTGGTAGTCTGTGTTATCAGATCATGTGTTTGTTCTTTTGCTGCCTGCAATCAAAATTGACATAAAGCGTGACAATTATTTTGCAATGTTTAAATGATGTTAGTAGAAATTTTGTTAGAGTTATCTAACTTTGCTGGAATCTTACTGTGTACTTGACAATCAGTTGAAACATTGGTTAGGGAATGTATATCGGTGGAGTAATTGATACGTTCAGAATGCTTACTTCTTTTTTTAAATGTGTTGTTTTTACTTGAAATATCAAAGTGTTCTTTGAATGAGGTGGTGAATTATAAAATTTATAAATGTATTGATAAATACTGAAAATCCCAATACATGTAACTTTGGATGTACCAACATGCTTGGATCTTATTTCACAGTTACAATCTTTGAATATCAATACATTTAACTGCATTGCATATGTTTGAGAAAAAGCCATTATGACCCATATATATGGTTTCTATTATTATTTTTTTTATTTTTTTTTTTTTGCTGTCTCTCAATAACGATAAAATTAAAATACATGTACAGTGTACAAGCACATCTCTAGGTCTTGTTGAACAACAAATTTGTTGAAAAATCTGTGTGATTTCCTCTAATGTACAGATTCAATGATTCTCTGTAAACAGGATCTAAATTGCCATTCTAATGAAACCATTACATACATTTGTAACATAGATAAATACTAAAATATTACATATTGACTGAAATCTTTTGTATATTACATATATAGTTTATACCCATATTTATCTTCTTTTCTTATGCTCTAATATGCAGTCCCACTTACATGAACAGTGCTTTTGCAAATTGGAAGAATTACTTGACGTACGTATTATAAATTATCTGAAACAATAATTCCTACACTCAGACAGATGGAGACAGATGGAGATCGATCGAGCTACAATAATACTCCTCCCGGACTTTTTTATAGGAGACTAACAATCAGTGGAAATAACTCAGGTTTTCACGAACAACTTAATCTGAGAGTGCACAATTTACCTTCGAACGTGATGTCGTATCTATCAACTTAAACCGAGAGTGTGCAATTTACCTTCAAACGTGATGTCATATCTGTCAACTTAATCTGAGAGTGCACAATTTACCTTCAAACGTGACGTCATATCTTGGCAACAGTCATTCATGGCTTTCACATCGGCATACACACTATCTAATTGCTGAAAATTAAAAAGTACATAACAGTTATTTGTAGATTACTGATAAGTCTAAATGTGTAACTGACAGGATACTGTGCATGTTAACAGAGCCATCAATTGTGTTATTGTGCTTTTTATTGTGAAACTAGCTCAAAAAACATGCACTCTGTACATATACCATAGTATGCAGTGTTTTACGTTATATCTTTCAAGATCAGAAATAACATATAGACACTGTAAACCAACTCTTATTAACGTGTGAGAAAATTACACGAGATTTGCGGGAAGAACCTCATCGTCGCGAATATTTCTCGTCACAAACCAGTCCTTCA
This sequence comes from Ostrea edulis, assembly GCF_947568905.1. Lineage (NCBI taxonomy): Eukaryota > Metazoa > Mollusca > Bivalvia > Ostreida > Ostreidae > Ostrea > Ostrea edulis. Next base: position 49,100,351 of record NC_079170.1, read on the forward strand.
ATGTCCGTCATAGGTTAAAAAAAGACTAAATCATGAAATTACTTGCCACAAACCAGTTAAATTACCACATGTGAATCGAGAAATGAATTAGCCGCGAATAGAAGTTGGTCTACAGTTCTTTTATCAGTTAATGACTGTCTGTTTTGTTACATTTGAAAAAAAAATTAATAAGTGCAGTGTGCTTGTGAAGAGAGGATGTTTGTGTTCCACATCAATTCAATGAGAACATCTTGCTCCAATGAATTACAAGTACATAGAAAATTTCTACCACTGTACATAGTGATTACGGTATAATAAGAAATTCAAACAAAAAGTCTGTAAACTCGGCAAGCTACCCATGTTACGAGAACTCTCAAATGTGCTCATTTGATAAAATTACATAAACACTCTTATTACTTTCACAAGGAAAAATTTAATCCACCCGGAAACAAAACCTTGATAGCAATAGTACCTCCATAATTTATGCAACTGTATGCAAAAAATATCTTATTCTGAATCAATACATCGGCCAAAAAATGCAACTCCCTCAGAGATGGTACTATGTTAACAAGATTTACAGCAGTAATCTTTTTTTAATAGCAGTTTACATGTAAATTAGCAGGATATAATTAACAGTGAACCATCTACATCAATTGTTCTTCAATTAGAATACAATTTGCTTCTACACATACCTAATAATCAATTATAAAAAATTTCTGATAGCCCATTGGTAATTGTATATTGCTCGGGGATTACTAGTATTTAGTGATCAAAAGAAATAAAACAGTACTGTTTTAAACTTCTCGCATAACGATATGTGAATTAAAAGTAATGCATTTTAACCATCCATTATTTCTAATATACTTTTGTTCATCTTTGTTCGACTAGTATTTTGTTGACAACTATGAGGGTGCATACACAAAATAAGAAGAGAGAGAGGAACATATATTTACTGTCTAACTGTTGAGCAAGTAAAATCTTTTCTTCATGTTGTGTAAAAGAGGAATTGGCAGATCCAACTCAGATTTGAGGCCATTATGCTGTTATGGGCCAAGTTTTATGTTAACTGAGTATTGAGTTTGCCCCTTAATACATTTGCATGGCCATCATCAAAATTCGGAAAAATAACACAACATATTTCAGCAATCTAACGAGCACACACCCCAAAAAAAGGCACCATCAGCAAATTAACAATGAAAATAGAATCACCTCTTTGACTCCTTGGAAAGTCTGTAAAAATTCCTCATTGATGGAGAGACTCCTGCGCTCGATGTCACTTCTGAGGTTCCTCCTCGTCCGCAGACTGTTGTCATTGAAAAATGTGGACAAGGCCTTGAGAGATTCCAACATTTCCTGCAGTTTTAAAAGTTATGTAAATATGTGAATACTAAACAACCAGAAAATCATGTGGACGTATCCAGAAGACTTCTCTGTACCTTCTGATCAGTAAAATTGTATTACTATAATTATCCCTCTAGTTAAGAGGTCAATTAATTTACAGTGTGTAAAAAGTTACCATTCTGTACTATAGACAATTAATTGGTCTCTGACAATTTCAAATTCTATAGTCCTGACTGATTTACTAAAGACCAACAACAAAGTAACAAATCCCACAATTCTTATTGAACTCAGTATTTGTATTTCATTCCTTTCATAACTTAAGACAGATTTATCACTTAATTTTCAGTATGCATAGACAATTTACAACACATTTTCATCCTTAGTGATATTTCTAAACTGCCTAGTGGCCTAGAGGTTAGAGAGTTCACCCTACATGCGGAAGGCCAGGGTTCGAATCCCGGCCGCGACAGACCTAAGTCATTAAAACAGGTAGTGATAGTTCCATTGCCAAACACTCAGCATCAGGTGTGAATGTCACAGGTTCTCGGAGATGACCTTAAAAATGGATGTCTCGTGTTGCAGTAGGTGTGGTACGCTAAAGAACCCTCACTGCTCAAAGGCTGTAAGCACTGACCAAAGGCCTAAATTAGAAGCCCTTCACCGGTTTCGGTGACGTCTCCATATGTCAAGTGAAAAATTATCGAGAGAGACGTTAAGCAAGATACAATCAATCTAAAGCCTAATTTGTATAAATAGTGGAGGCAATTTAGATAATAATTGAACTAGAGAATGTCAAACTGTCTTGAAGACTGCATTAATTTATTTTATGGACGAATTGGTCTTATAATATTCATCTCATTATAAACTGGACAAATTTTCTGCAGATTTCGTGATTTGACCAGTCTATTTAAGAAATGAACATCACTTTTGAGTTGTTCACGCATTTTTAATTCGTTGAGTTGTGCTAGCAATTCACAGAGAATTTGCCTCAAATATTGACCATGAACAACACAAAAGTGCTGTTCAATTCTTATATTTATATTCATTTACTAAATCACTGTTTGTTTACATTGCTTCTATAAGTCAGGAAATATTTTGTTGCATAAAACGAACTCCTAAGATCCGCCTATGTCACAGTCATATTGTGACTTACGTCAAAACATAGACATGACGTCACACTTCGTCTTACCCTGCCTTTTATCAACATTGCACAGTGCACTGAGCTAGCTAGGAGACCACAAGATTGGGATGATAATCCATGTAAGTTCAAAATCTTTATCCGAATGTGACTTGCGAGATCTTTGTAACAAATGTTGTACTTTTTAAAAATCATTACACTCTCTTAGTCGCATGCTTTAAACTAGTTCATGATCCGTTCATAGTCAATATGAACGGATTGTGTTGGTTGGTTCATAAAGGACAATGCGATTTGTAATATGAATATATATATCTGCAAATTCAATGAAAATCCTATTGCACTTAATGTAGAGAAAGACAAAATGTTCTAAAAGAAAGAATTTTTTACTACTGCTTGAGCTTTTTGATTACATCTAGAACAACAGAACATTACATGTATTTATCAAGAATCTATCAAGTTACACTGTTTTATGATAAGAATACATGTACTTTAAAATTGATGTGTTCAAAATGAGCAATGAGATTGAATTAATAAATAGGTATTTCTAGATTATATATATATATATCCTAGATGGCTGAGCGGTCTAGCGCGCTGGTTACATGCTGCTAGGAGATTTGGTTCCGCAGGTCGTGAGTTCAACCCCGGGTAGGGGCGGAAGTGGGTATCCAAATAAAGTGAAATTTCCTGTGCTTTATATTAAATATTTCTTCACTTAGGGCAGTTATGTTCATTTAAGAGTTCATTGCTATTTCTGTGATATATACACTATATTTATATATCACGGAGTCCACAATAGATAATAGTATATGTGGAGGTCTACATTATTAGTTTTAATGATTATGTATCTTTATGACTTCATGTATGGGAGAAAATATGTACACACCATTACATGTAACTTTAAGAGTTGTCTCTCTTGATAAGATTCAGAGAATATATTGTTTGTTTGTGATATTACATCATTATGTTTAATGTATGTCAGGGTTGTACATGTGTATGTTTCATCCGAAACTTACCTAACAGAAATAAATGTTTCTTCGGTATATATATACAAATATAGGTACAAGAAAGCTTCTAAGCTCATTTCCAATGGGGTCCTTTGGTGCACGGATTTTGGTGATAGGGGGAAACTCCTGCGTCCAACCACCATACCCTCTCACATAGTTATACAACCAACGCCAATCACAGGGATCAAACTCGAGTCGCAGTGGAGAGAAGCAAGAGTGCTATCTCTGCACTACCCAGACACCCTGTGATTCACAACTTCCCTGTCAAGTCTCATATTACCAGATTCTCATGGCCTGCAGTTCTTCAGTAAAAATGCACGCTCTGATTCAAATCGCATATTCAATTTTATAATCAGAGATTTCAATTTTTTCTAAATAAAGAAAATTTGAAGGTTTTCAATTTCAAAATTTTGTTGTACATATATATCTTCCACTATTCATACATATCAAATGTCCCATCTTAAATGTGTCTCTGACAAATGTGACATATGCGCACTATGGTATTAAATGTCCTGTACCTATACATGATTTAGTTAATATGTTTTACGGTGTGACCGTTAAGATGAGCGAAATTATAATGCTGTCGATCGATGTAAACAGTGCATTGCAACATCATATTAGCTGCAATTTTTCTCCTTTTTCAACCCATACAATTATATCCACAACAAAATGTACGAAGGTATGCGAAAGCTTGTCTGATATTTAAAAAACGTTAGTGGTACTTTCATAACGATTTGTTTGTTATACCTACAGGTTTTCCATGAAGCATACCGCAGAGACGACAACATTTTCCAGAGGCATTATGGGTAATATTCATCACTTTTCAGCTGATGAATAGCAAATCACGTGACTAAAATGTCTAATCATCAAAGCTCGTCACATCGCTCAATCCTGTTTTAAGTGTTACACAATGCTTCATATGAAACAATTCCTTGGTCAGGTTGGGAACACTTCCCCTGTAACGAGATCTTAGTGAGAAGAAGCAGGAGTTTTGGTGTCTTTATTGAAAATAATGGCAAATTCCGTGTGATGCTGAATACATGTATGTGTGACACACACTCAACATGACACAAATTGTCTCTATAAAATTGACAATTGCATATCAAAGTTGCTGCATAAGAGGAAGCAATCTGAAATCCAATGTACAGTGTGCGAAACTAACTTTAAAGTCCTATAGACTTTCGGTCCATAGTCATTTTATTTCCTATAGACCACAACGAATTCCTATAGACCGAAATTTAACATGCAATATTCATTGTTATTAAAAAATAAATAATTGACACAAATTTGGTTTGGCAATTTGTTCATAGTTTAATTTTATTCTTTTCCAATTCCGTGCACGTCAAGCTTTTCAATTAGAATTTCGTTTTCTTTTTCATTTTGTTCCAGTTCAGTTTCACTGTCTGATTCTTCATCTATAAAGTCACTTCTACTACGTTTCGTTTTCTCATGATTTTCTGCGACTTTAGCCTTGCTGGAACTTGTTGTACTGACCGCTTTACGTTTGATTCCAGTGTGTGCACTTTCCACATATTTTTAAAACCATTCAAAAAGGATATTCTGAATTTGCACGAAAATAGCATACACTGAAGTAAATATCAAATTGACACCCCCCCCCCCCCCCCCTCCCTGTTAAAAATGGTATAATCTGATTCGAATGATTTGTAATTACATTGTGGAACATTTTATTACAGCTAAGGGAAGAACAGATACATCAGCGTACTACATATAAACTGGTCCTGCTTCTCATATATGTTAAATAAGCAGCGGAGAACCAGTTATTTACTCAGAATTCCTATAGACAAGTCGGTTTATAGCTATTTTGATCGTTATAGACCGACTCAATTTTCTATAGACATTGTCTATCGGTCAATGGTTAATTTCACACACTGAATGCACATCATGGGTGTTCTTGTTTTGAATAATATATTTGCAGAAGTATCAGACATCTTAGCTCTTTTTCTTCTTTTCATGTGAAACACGAAGAGATGTACTCCTCGTGTGGTTTTCTCGGTTGTACAGGATATATATACTCACGCTAGAGAGTTATAATCGCGTTTTCACGAGAATATCTCGCTGTAGGGGAAGTGTTCTCAACCTGTTAGTGACTAAGGTCCTAGACTAAGTTACTAGTCTAAGCAATCAGTAAACAGACATCTAAGGCTTAGATTGCTATCTAGTGATTCCTCTTCTTACTGAACAGGCGCATGCGCATGTGTCATAAAAGTTGTCAAAAGCATACCATTTGTTATTAGTTTATTTTCTGGCAAATAATTTATAAAAAGATTGAATTAATGCACATGCAGTTGTCAACTGAAGCAAGCGTCTGTGACAGTTCTCGGGATTACAAAGTAGCAAATACGATGTTGTTACCTTATCATTGTCGAGCCTAGTTTCTAGGATTTTGTTTAGCTTCCTTGATAGAGGATTTGTAGGGACGGATGAAGAGTCCGTAGTTGTACTACCTTCTCGGTCTGTCATGTTGGCAAACAATCAATGTCAATTGGAGGCTTTGGTTCACATTGTTAAACACTTACTCTAAAACGCTTTAAGGATGATTTACAAAAATAAAATAAAATCTGAATATACTGGATATTTCCGGATTTCACGATTTCTCAAAGGAAGTATAAAAGTTTTGCATAAAATCATAGACCTAAAATAGAGGGTTTTATGATATAATCAAAAAAATTACAAATTTGCATTTCAGAATTTCCACATGTTTAAGATTAAAAATAAAGAAAAAGAAAAGAAAAAAAAAATTATGTACTAGATTCTACAAGTATGTAACCTAACTTCTAGTTTCCGTGGGCTTTTCCAAGAAGCTAACATTTCCTAAAAAATTTTCCATAGGTGTCGGAAACAAATTGAAAGAGGGAGGTTAACCACCACTAAACAGTTTCTGAAAAGCAAAAGAAAACAAGGGGGTAACTTTATGTACTTTGCAATCTTCCTCTACATCTTATGCCTTCGTATCTGTATATATATTCTTGCATGAAATGTTTTCTTTTATTTGTGTTCTTTTGTTAATCTGTGATATGTATGTGTGTACATGCATGTTATGTGTCTTTTTATCTTTGATATATGTGATAGTCGGTTTAAAAGCTCTACAGAGCTTGTGTCGAGTTGTTAAATGTATATTATAATACCGACTTGAAATAAAATTTGCTTCCTTACTTTTTCCTGATGCATAACAATAACCACACTATTTGAGCTACAGAATAAGCACAGAAATACCGGTAGGCATCTCAAAGTCACAACTCTTCACTCGGGAACTTGAATCCCTCAGCTGATATAACGTACATTTCAAGTGATAATTATGAAGAACTCCAGAGATTTTAAAAATGAAATAAAGATGTTGTTAAATCATGCATATATATTTATTCATTAGATAGGACACATGCTCTTTTTTACACCTATGATATAGGACACCAACGTTTTTGCATTCTTAGAAGATAGGGCATAGGTGTTTTTTTTAAAGAATAAATAAATGGAAATATGGAATGCACTGGTCCCAACCCCCCAATAAATATTGACCGGTCCCTGAGATACACATGTACAAGGTCATAATTTGACCGCATTAAAGTTGTAGGTATGTAGATTTACATGCAGTTTCTACATTCCTGTTCGGTCTACCGTTTTTATACAATGTGAAACACGGACTAGCCTTTCTAGTCTGAACCCAGCAGTACAGTTTAAATTACAAATGATATATGCATATAATGAATTAGTGATGTTACATCAATATCAAACTTAATTTTGAAACCAGTTTCAATCACAATTAAATTCCAATTATGAAGATACGTGAAAATGTTTCCACCTTAAATACTTACCTTAATATTCGATTGAACAATTGAAACTTCAAAGTAGAACAAAATCATGCGTAAATTGATGAACTCTGATCTCGCCTTCTCCTTAACCCCCTGAAATTTGTAACTAAATGAACCTTCCTTCAAGCCCCCCCCCCCTTCCGATGCCTGTTCGTTCAGATTTTTTATTTTTTTCCCCATTAAATGCAGACACTATATATAAGATAAGATAAGATAAGATTTTTTTTTAATCCACCAAACATTCTCTTGTTCTTGCTAACTTGTCATAAGTTGGTTTTATGCTAAGTTATGAGATCCCCCCCCCCCCCCGAATTTTTCAAAGCTTATTTCAAATCCCCTTTACATTAATTTAGACCTAGTTTAAAACAATGTACATTTAACAGCTTACTCCGTTTCCGCGAAAAAAAATTAGCACTGTTTTTGAAAGTCACCCGTTATCATTTTATATGAAATACAAAAGAAAGAGAAAAAACTTCCCATTCTCCTTAAGAAAATTTTTTAAAAGAAATTTAATATCTTCCTTGTCATTGTTTTCATGGTATTTTGAAGTACCATATATCAATCTAGCATGGTTGCTAGTATATCTTAAAACTTCCAACACAAAAGCAATAATTTTAATTTTATATTACATTGTATTAATGTTAAGGCTATTTGGTCGTTGACTATATCTTTATGTAAAGAACTGAGCAAGTGTAAGCCATCCATGATATATGACCTGACTTATTTTATCAACACAGTGTTCTCACAGTAATGATGGCATGCTGGAGAAAACTATGTATCAAATTCAGCAAAGGCAAAAAGATCGTAAAAAAAGACCTAGAGATACGTGGACTACTGTCACTAAGGAGTAAATCATAAGCCTACTAGACTTTTGACTCTTTACATGTAAATGGCTGTCCATGAAAAAAGCATGCAGAGGGCTATTAAAGCAAGTTTGTAAAAAATGTCTTGAAACTTTGCCTGAATAGCTTACTTACTGCATAAGCTGGATGAAGTCATTCCATTCGTTACCATATCATGGAAACGGGGTTTCAAAACATTACCATGGGTCTAAATTTCTATAGTCACCATTAAGAGGGTGGTTAACATTATGTACAGTAGGGAATGTTATATCATGTTATATTTAGTGTAGAAATCGTTTATACTATAGCATAACACACTTTAAAATTTCTTCCGAGAGTGTACAACGAACTTTTAGACAATTTTCTAATCCTTGCCCAAAACCTGGCCAACAAAGACCAAGGTCTACAATTATCAGGATAGTGGACAGGCATCGTCGCACACCACGCCTACTGTCTCCGTTCACATTACGTCATAGCTACAGTCCCGGACTCAGTGGGCGTGGCTAGCGAAGGTGATGAACAGGTCATGTCACCCATCGAGATTTCTTTGAAGGGAGGAGGGGGGGGGATCTCGGGCGGAATGAGAAGGTGTAGGGGACTACAGATACCCTACACGCCTACCGTTCAAAAAATTACCCAGATAAGTTGTAGCAGCTGGAGGGAAAACACCAGGAAATAGCTAAACGGCCTTACGTGTCCGTCACGGTTTTAAGAGGAAATATTTTCACGTTTTCCCCTTTTATATCTTTACAAATGATGATAGCTACATGTATTTCCTCATGAACGCGCTGCAATGTTATGAACAATGTGTGTAAGAGTCTTGATAATATAATGTGATAGGAAATTCCGACAGATATGAATGTAGAATATAATATCATTTCTTTAATAAATACATACATTCAAATAAACACATACAAACACTTGGTTTAACTATATACGTGTATTTAATATGAATCTGCTATAATGCACTTTTCCTGTAGCCAGGGTCGGCATTAAAAAGAAAACGGAATTCATACACTGCATGGCGACGTTGATCACCGGTACCGGTGTTAGCATAGAATTTCCCCCGCATAAACTCCCCCCCCCCCCCCGAAAAAACGGGCCCGGGATAGACATCCCCCTCGGAAAGATGGGCCTGGTATAGAATTTCCCCCTAGTAAGAATTAACCCAGGCCCACTCCCCACCCCCATCCCCTTAGGAACTTGAAACTGTCCCAGTATAGAATTTTCCCCCTAAATGACAGTACGCTTTTGGAACCCCCTTCTTACATTTTAGCTAGATGTATCCGTTTCCACTTTTGTTACTAGAATTCGTTTGCTTCTCTTATCTATTCAAATCGTGTAATGCTATATCAAAATTCATAGACATCTCAAGTGTTTACCGTTTTTTACTAGTATCTAACATTTGAAATAGTGAAGTAGGGAGGACGTTAATGGGTTTTTTTAATTTAAAATTTCGAATTTAAATATACACAGGAAAAATAAACTACTTTGATTTATACAGTGCATCTATTTTACTTTTCAGATTTTTTAATTGTACATCTTTTAGTCGACTTTTTACGAAAATTCCTAATGTTTAGGTAACCTAAAATTAAGTCTGAGGTCTCTTACTGATTCCCACGGCTTACTGGATTTCATAACTGGTGGACTGTTAGTCCCCGAGGGTCTCTACAGCCCAGTAGCTAAGTACTTCGTTACTAGCTTGAAAATACGAATGTATACTTAATTGCTGTTATAAAATTTAGAAATTCATTTCAAAACTAAAGATTATCTCCCTCACGCATAGCTCTTATCGTTAAACGAATTTGATTCCACTTTTTTTGGCACACTGTTTTTCCGTTTTATAGCTCTAAAACTTCATTGTTATTTCGGATTTCAAACATTTTGGTTGAGCATCACTGAAGAGATATTGTTTGTTGAAATGTGCATCTGATACATCAAAATTTGTACCGTATAAGTTTTACAGTACTATCGCCAAAATAATTTCACATAAGCTGTACTATTCTTAGAACAAATACATACACATATATGTAGTATAAGTTCAGTTAGCTATGTCAATCTATATGCGATAGGAGTCTCTCTTTCTCTTTCTCGCTCGCTCTCGCTCTCTCTCTCTCTCTATCTCTCTCTCTCTCTCTGTGTGTGTGTGTGTGTGTGTGTGTGTGTGTGTGTGTGTGTGTGTGTGTGTGTGTGTGCGTGCGTGTGTGCGTGCGTGTGTGTGTTTCTTTCTTTAAGACTTAGTGACATACTCTTTTCCCATTAAATCTAAAAATAGTTATGTATACACCAGTACATCAATCCCATTGAATGTAAAGATCGCATATACCATGAAATAGTAGAAGTATGTACATGTCATTCAAACATTTTCAAACGTTTTATGTCTGACAAAAAGCTAAATTCAAATAATTTTCTCCAATACTCCCACCCTACCCCTTTCAAAACTAAATATGATGAATGTTGAAACTAATCAATTAACAAGTAAAAGCATACGAGTATAAAACACTTTGTATACCTTTTCTTTTGTTTATTCCCCAATGAAAGTGTATATTAAAACTACAAACAAACTTACGAGAGTTTTTACCCTTCCTCCCCCTAACTATTTGAATTTAGATTTTTATCCGACATCGATCTTTTAATCTCGCCCCTTCGGATTTTGAACTATATGAAATTTCCATAATACAAACGAAAAGGACTTTTAATTACATGTAAAACAAAGGCTGAATGACGTGTTTGTGCAAGAAATGAATGGAGTTGTTTGAAAATTCATCAAATATAACTTATACAAATATGAAAATGATGGATATAAGTTACAGTTGTATTAAACAAAAGCAATTCTGAATACATATGTACATGCACAATACTGTACATCATTAAACATCATATGTCATCACCTAAACTAGAGTTTCAAGAAATAAAAGAATTAGTAAAATGTGTTGAGAGACAGAAATAGAAGACGAATTTCACGTTTTATTGCTCTCCCCATTTTCTAATAATTTGAAAAATAAACGAGTATATAACGAAATATCATTTAAAAAACGAACTCCACTTACATACTATGTAGTTCTGTTGTTATAAACAGAAAATGTCACAGAATTATGTAAATTAGGAAAATATTTATATAAATGTTGAAGCAGAAATGCATGCATAATGATAAAGTTTTCCTCAATTTTACCATATTGTATTTTATGTTCATTATATTACAAAATATGATACTGTCTCAAAGACGGCAACTATCTATACATTGAGTGAATTGTGTCCATTTACTTCCTGCATTGTATTTACTTTATGTACAATTTATGTTTTTATTCAATATAAAAGTGTTAAACCTATGGATTACATGATTCTTGTTGATAAAGAATACAGTGCACAGCGCCGTTACCCAATCAACGACGTATTCTACCGAATCTTGTAGACAGAGGTCTATATAAGTTTTACTTTATTCTGTACATAAAGTATCTATACAGAATTTGACATTTACAACTTTGGCAAATATTTGAAATGATTATGTTATCAACACATTAAGATATTCAATGTACGAAAGGAAATTGAACAATTTGAAGGATTTAAATCAACAGAAATGGTTTTTGTTCAATAATGATGAAAGTGGAGTAAATGAAATTCTTATGACTGGTAAATGATTAGAAGCTGACCTTTTTGCACTTGAAACTTTTTAAAAGTTATCTGCCCTTCGTAAATACATGTATAAGAAAATTCTAATATCCTAAAAACGTGTCAGGTAAATGATTAATTTTATTTCATATTTTCATAAATAGAAAATTTTTGTAACTTTCTATGAAGAGATTTGTATGAGGATATAATTTCTTTGAAAAAATATTTTATTAAAACATGAATTTTCCCATAGATTTCAGTGTTAAATTCTAGGTGAAATAAATCAAGCAGTAAACAAAATTTTGAAAATTTTTATGCTGGATTATCTTTATTTGATGAACCCTTCAAAATGATACTATGCTTATAAAAATCCCCCATCCATTTACTAGATATGAGTCGTTATTCATTGAATACCCTGCTAATTTCGAATAGTTTTAGAAATGAACGATCTCACTTCGCAAATTGCTTCAGATGTCTTAGGTGAAATCCTCTCCTTAGATTTATCTGAGGTAAATTCCCCTTTTGTTAATGTTATGTTATGTAGGCGTTACCATGGAGAGATATGTGTGAACGCTCAGTCCTTAAGGACTAATGCTTCACACAAAATATATCGATATCATATATTGTACAAACACAGTACCTATACTGTAACATATATTCACACACATTGTGTACAAGACTTGCATTATCTCTGCTGAAAGTGTTTAGTATGAAATGAGGTCGAATTCGTCATAATATTAATATAATGAGAACAGAAAACATAAATTAAATCATATTCTAAATCAAAGAAATAGCCTAGCAACCGCTAGGACAATTACGTCGTGCAGTCTACACAAGGTCAAACAGCTCAGTTGCCACAGGATATTTTATTTTGATCGACCTGTCATAAAGTCCTTATATGAATATGCAAATTATAAAAGAGGAAATTATTAGACATTATAAGGAAGTTTAAATTTCGGGTAGCATTTTTTATTTGGAAGGTAAACCGCAAGCATGTTATTCCTGTTCTGTTTGTCCGTTCTGTTTACGATAGCCGAGGCGTGCGACAAACCTACGTGTTCAGTACAGGTGAGATTGCTGTTATTTTTTAGAAATGCATAGTTCCTTTAAAGAAAAGTAGTATTAGTAGTAGTAGTAGTAGTAGTAATTGTGGTGGTAGTAGTAGTAGTGATAGTTGTTGTAGTTAATAATGCATGCATAAATTACGTGAACACTAACCTATCATATCAACATTTCCAATATACAATTTTATATGCAATATTCTGAATCCCTGATTTTATTTTATTTTTTAAATATATTCACAATTTACGCGTCCCCTGAGACAATCTGACATAAAACGGGAAATTAACAAGGAAATGATATTCGATCTGGGACGTCCCAGGAGATAGCGTCTGATTTCGGAAGTTTAAACGCAATTATTTCCTGGTCTATTCATTGCACTATTTGCACAGGTGAATTTGCTTTTAATGTGCGTGTACCATGTAACTATTCAGTTAAACTTGGACGTGACATCCAAAGTCGTGCATTTAACTGCATTGACATATTTCATTATCTATTAGTTCATATTCATACATTGTATAAAGGGTTTTTTTCTCATCGATCTCACGTCTATTTTTATCCAAAATGATTGTCAATACCTGATATCTTTTTTATGATGAAAACGATGTGTCTGTTATTGTCATGTGTGGTAAAATTGAAAACACTAATAATACGTAAGCGCTTTCATTTAGATAATTGTCCTCCTACGATTGGTCGTCAAGTAAGGTCCTCAGGATTAAGGCAATTGAAGCAGTCTGACTTTTGGACTTTTATTGCTTCCTTGATAGTTTTTGGATTTGTGTATTTTAGGGTGGCCATAGAAAACACTTTTTCTGAAATCAAAGTCTGTCAAAAACGTTGTTTCTTTATTTGGAAGAGAGGAAGTATATCTTTGATCTTCTGAAATAGATACTACACTCTCTGCATTGTCTTATTGTCTTGTATTTCTGGAAGTTCGTTGTTAAACTCTCTGTTTGTAAGGATGCACGTCATTTTGTTCTTTATAGAAGTTTGCGTCCATTATCACTACTGCTCCTCTCTGATCCGCTCCTTTAATTACGATAGAACATTACGATAGTCATTTGATAAAGTCTTCATAGCATTTCCCTCTTCCACTTTTATACGCTTATGAAAATACTAGTAGTTGCACTCAGTGATATATACTGTGGTTGATTACAGAGTCCTGCTGCTACAGATTGCCAGGTACAGACCCAAGGTATTTACGGAAGCACATATTTTGTCATTTTTAAAACCCTAATAATGCACAAAGGGAAGTATATTTGTTAAAGACAAATGAATAGGTTGCAATTTTATTTTCTCTATATGGAAATAACTTCACGGTGATTCGGAATTTTTTTTTCCTTTCAAGATTTGAATGAAGCTGAAACTGGGCTGTGTAGTAGATATATTACACTGAAGCAGACTGATTTAACCTATTACAGAGCTTCTGAGAAATCGTACATGAATGGATCGTTTGCATTAAAAGTGAGGAAAGGTAAGAGTTAGATGATTCCATTTTTGAAACACTGTACAAGGAGGGACAACTTCTTACTTGTATTCCCATTTGGATTTGAACTTTGTAGGACAATTTCTGTAAAATGTTTGAAATCATAACCACAACAAATTTAGCAATCAATTCATAATGGATGGATCAAAATTGATATGCCGACAAATGATTCTGATATGTTTACAATTTTGGATTAACTAACCATATTTTTGTGTTACAAACTGCCGCAAGTCTAATTAATTTTTAAGCTTGATAAAGGAGAAAAATCATATCAGATCAAAATATCTTCTTTGGATTTAATGTTCATTTATTTAGAAGTTTTAACTTTTTCAAGATTAAACAAAATATAGCCTTTAATACCTTTTAGAAAGAATTTTTAATACAGCAAAAAACCTTAATTATAAAAGGAGCACGTCTTCTAAAATAAAACATTTTCACCTCAATGCTTACAGTATACATCATTGAAGAACTCGTTAAACATTCTTGTACATTTAAAATACGTGACGGTATGAACTGTGACGTTTCAATGTAATTCATGAAGCTCACAAGCGCTCCTGAAAAGTTTGACGGCGAGAAGCGTCACAGTTCATATACTCTCCTGCATTTTTAAATTCTTATTATTACTTCCTATTTTCATTTCTGTCCGAATTCCTATTCGTTAAAATAGACATCTTACAACATACACGGATTGTATAGAACTGCAGCGCGTTCATGATGAAATGGCTATCTCTATACAATTTGTAAAGAACACTGGAAATGTAAGTATTAGTTGAACGGTGTACAAATACAGTTAATATTGTGGATTCCGATCAAGATATACTCGATGAGTGTATGAGTATTTTAACAAAGACTAAATTGATAGACTAATTCTACACTTTCAAATGTAAGAAAAATCATTGAAATGTGTTGATTCCATCATTTCAACATTGTTTAGAATCACTTTAAAGGTTAGATTAGTTTTGATAACCCCTGCTCGATATATACTGCAATCTAATCAAAATTAAATCCTTTGATCCACTCATTTAGTTCAATGTATAAGTGATGTTTTCCAGGTGGAATACAGAACTACAAAAATCTTATGATAGAAGTCAGGCCACGGGAGATGACACAAAAATACCTCATTCGGATAGGAGTCCGGGCGGTAATTGATTTTTCTTTATACTCACACAAATCCCGTGGGGATCCGGGTTAGAATAGGTCCTCAGTGCCCACTTGCTTGTCGTAAGAGGTGACTAAATGGGGCGGTCCTTCGGATGAGACTTTAAAAACCGAGGTCCCGTGTCACAGCAGGTGTGGCACGATAAAGATCCCTCCCTGCTCCATGGCCGAGCATAGGCCTAAATTTCACAGCCCTTCACCGGCAGTGGTGACGTCTCCACATGCGTGAAATATTCTCGAGAGGGACGTAAAACAATATTCAATCAATCAATATACTCACACAAACTTATTTTCATCTGCAAACCAAATAATTTTAATGAAATAATAAAGGCAGAAAATAAAGAAAAATGTTCACTATTCACATAGCAATTCTATGTATACATGTGTACTAGCGGAAAATAGAAACTGTACATTATAAAATTTAGTATAATTTTTCTATTTTTATTGTTTATAATTATAAAATATAAACAATCGATAAAGGTGATGTTTTTGAGCAATATCGGATAGTACCCGACTCAGATGCACGGACTTTTTCATGGTTGGTGAACACAAGTTGTTTATTGAAGTGTTCGTACGCACGAGGTTTACTGTCCAATACTGTTTGGAGTAAGAAGTGTAAAAGGTTTGTTTGGACACTATTCGTTAAGGAAAGCACTTTAGTTTTGACAAAATTTACCCTTCTGTCATGCCACGACTCAGCGAAAACCAACGTAATCGTGCTGTTGGGATGCTTCAAGCTGGAATGGCACAAACTATCGTAGCAAGACACTTTGGAGTTCATCAGAACACCATCCAGTCATTATGGAGACGTTTCCAACAATCTGGTTACACTCGGGGTCGACCACGTTCTGGGCGTCCTCGTGTGACGTCGCGTCGACAGGACAACCACATTAAACTTGTGCACCTGAGAAATCGTTTCCAGACAGCAAGTTTGACTGCTCGTAGCATTCCTGGACTTCGACCAATCAGTCCAAGAACTGTACGTGTTAGCGTCTGCGCAAGCACAACATCAGACCAAGACGTCTAGCGGTGCGCCAAATACTGCTTCAACGTCATCGTATTGCTAGACTATCGTGGTGCAGACGACATTTGCGATTCAGAAAACAGGACTGGGCCAATATTCTGTTCACTGATGAATCCAGATTTCATTTGGATAGCAGAGACGGCCGTTGTAGAGTGTATCGTCGCGTTTGGGAGTGGTACCAGGACGCTTGTGTTGTGCAACGTCGACAATTCGGTGGAGGTAGCGTTATGGTGTGGGATGGAATAACATCACGTGAAAGGATCCCTCTAAAAATTGTCAATGGAAATCTCACCGGTGTACGCTATCGAGACGAAATATTATTCAGCGCCATGTGATACCCTTCATACAGAGACACTGACAGCAAAAATAACATCACTCTGCAGCAAGAAAACGCAAGGCCACATGTTGCACGTGTTGTCAGGGACTTTTTTGTTCAACAGAATGTCGATGTCTTGCCTTGGCCAGATGTTTTCCCCGATTTATCGCCGATCGAGCACGTCTGGGATGAAATGGAACGACGTCTACGCCGTTTACCAAATCAGCCAGTGACATTGGCTGATTTAAGCCAGACTTTAACCAACATCTGGAACAACATCCCTCAAGCATTTCTGAACACTTTAGTGGCATCAATGAGGCGCCGTTGTCAAGCATGCGTGAATGCAAATGGTGGTCGCACGCGTTATACATTAGTTAACAGTATTACAAATAATAAAATTTGTTCATTGTTATTTTTTTTTAATATTAAATAATGCACAGTTTCTTTTTCCCGCTAGTATAATATATGTGTATTGTATAATACTTCTGTGAAAACGTTGTAACGACCCTCCAATAGTTCTTTCTTCTCGAGCTCATATACCGTATAACTGGTTTTTTATGCGGGGTGCTATTTTTTGCGAAATTCTGCGGTGAAGTCTCCAACGCAAAAAATTCAATCGCAAAAAATACCTTGAATATTGCGCTTAAAATTTCCCCGAGTGAGGCCCCTTTGAGGTAGATGCTTTATTGCGTAATACAGGTACCTTGTTGTCAGCTGTTATCGCGTAGTGACTAGTGCTCCTGAATCATTAGCATTCATAACTTGTGCCTGCAAACATGGCCATTTTGAAATATTTGAAACGTCTCAGTAAGCTTTCTGACCCTACCGGACCATTAAGTGATTAATGTTACCTTACAAAAAGTTTTTATATTTCAAATATTTCATTAAATATAAATGTTTGTCTTGCTTTGCCTGTTAGAAATAATCTTTAATAAAAAAAAAAGTGTCATTCAAATTTTGTCATTTTGGGAAATGGCAAAAATTGAAAATCGCAAAAATTACATGTACATATTTTGGAGACAAATCGCAAAAATTTGCACCCGCAGAAAAAAAAGTTATACGGTAACAGTTTTCAGTCTGTATCATATACTTATAGTTTTTTCAATGTAAGAAACATATATTTTTGGAATAAATTGGCAGTCGATTGATTTCTTAATACATCTCAACCAATATGCTCAGATGCGCTTTTTTCATGGTTTTCATTTCCTACGAATAGGTAATTATCCATCAACCAAAATGCGTGATATTTTCATAATAAGAAGGAAATAAACCGACTAATTCTAGAGCATACTAACACACAATGAAAAATACATATATATGCAAAAATATCTGTAAATTAACAATGACAAAATAATACTTAACATGATTATATTATTACAGACGCTCTGTATATATTTTGTTCAAATGATATACTAAATTTTTTAATTCATTTGGTACACACACACACAAACGCACAATATATATATTTGGCATATGTTAGTATATATATTGAGTGTTGTACTGAGTGTACTTGTTGCCAATGTAACACTTTAAGAAAGAAGGGTGTTGTTGGGTTTTTGTGCTTTTATATGTTATATGTTAGTATGCTCTAGAATTAGTCGGTTTATTTCCTTCTTATTATGAAAATATCACGCATTTTGGTTGATGGATAATTACCTATTCGTAGGAAATAAAAGTACTGTTGGTTATTTAAAACTCAAATTTTCGACGCAACACGCGTCTTTATCAAGAGACATATATTACATAAACAAATAACACACACTACGAAAAAACGACAAGTATCAATAATCTACATTGGTAACAAGAATGATACACTGTTGTACTGAGTGTTGTACTGAGTGTACTTGTTGCCAATGTAACACTTTAAGAAAGAAGGGTGTTGTTGGGTTTTTGTGCTTTTATATATATATATATATATATATATATATATATATATATGCCCATAGGCACGAATTGTACTCCTTTGTTAGCTGACCTGTTTCTATATTCATATGAAGCAGAATTTATTCAAAAACTTCTACGTGAGAAGAAAAATTCTCTCGCTGTGGCCTTCAATTCGACATTTAAATATATCGATGACGTTTTGTCTATTTACAACAATAACTTTCATTCATATGTCGATTTCATATATCCCTGTGAGCTCGAAATAAAGGACGCCACAGAGTCGTCCACTTCTGCTTCATACTTAGATATTTTATTGAATGTAGACATTAACGGAAAACTGACAACTGAACTGTATGACATACGGGATGATTTCAGCTTCTCCATCGTCAACTTCCCATATTTCTGTAGTAATATTCCATTATCATCTGCATATGGTGTTTATATAACTCAACTGATTCGATATGCAAGAGCTTGTTCTGCATATAGTCAGTTTTTAAATCGAGGTAAGCTACTGACAAACAAGTTGACGGTGCAGGGGTTCCAACAGTCTCGATTGAAGTCAGCATTTCGCAGATTCTATGGTCGTTATAACGATCTAGTTCGCCAATACAACCTATCATTGGGTCAAATGCTGTCTGACGTGTTTCATACCGATTGTTAAACCGTTCTTGGCACACTGATTTTGACTGCGGATAACCTCGTTTACCTGATCAGGATATAGGGCTCACGGCGGGTGTGACCGGTCAACAGGGGATGCTTACTCCTCCTAGGCACCTGATCCCACCTCTGGTGTGTCCAGGGATCCGTGTTTGTCCAACTATCTATTTTGTATTGCTTATAGGAGTTATGAGATTGATCACTGTTCGTTATCATCACCTTGCATATATATATATATATATATATATATATATATATATATATATATATATATATATATATATATTTATTTATTTATTTTTAGGAAATGGAGAAAGAAAACATTAAGGTGTCTGTGTCTTGTTTAGAAATAGTCAAAGAAGACAGTGTTTCTGTCGGTATTGCCGGTGAATTGATTGAGTTTGGCCAGCAGTGTAGGCCGAAATATAGAAAGTATCAAGCTGTTGTGAGGGCAATTGTCCCGCCATCATCATCATCTACAAAACCAAGTCAACTAAAGGGGAGCACTAAGGAACACACGGACATCGGTGAAGGTATGACATATTCATTATGTAAAATGTGTTTAGGTTTTTGACATGCATGAAATATATCATATATATCATGGCATGTAAGATCTTATGCCATTTAATTGTGTTTTATTGTTTTATTCCTCTTCTTACTCCTGTAAAGCGCCTTAGAGTTTTTTTTTTTTTTATATAAGACGCTATATAAATTTTAACACTGCTTCTTTGATTGTGAAATATCGGCATGACCGGTTCTTCTGATTTTGTTTCTCCCTTTCTTGATAGATCGGTGTTCAATAGATTTGCAGAAGAAAACCATGACGCATCGTTGGAAGAAACTGGAGAATATCAGGATCCAAAATTGTTTATTTATGGGAAAATATAAGAAGATAACGCCTGGAAATTGGACAGAAAATAACGGAGTAAGAAATGTTTCCTTTACATCGAATCTTTGAACTATAATGCACGGATATTCAAATGAGTGGTAAAGTTGAAATTAATAGATTTCTAATAATTTCATCTTTTGTCACACATTTGAGTTTCCGTGCAATATAGTTCATATAACGTGATCCCAGGAATAAAGGTTTTGATTCCAAGGTCGGGCCAAAATGATTATAATGCACTGTAATTGTAAATAATTGTAAAATGTTCCTGCAGTTTCACTTACAAGTCAAAGTATTGAAAATACCACCATGTATATGTTGGTAAACTTTTCTCTAGTACTAACAGACTTGATGCCGAGCAAAGAGAGAAATCAAATCGAATGGCTAGAGAAAAGTTTACCAAGATACTAAAATTACATAATTAACACAGCATACCCTCGTACTGTCACTACATAGCAGACTTAGTAATGTTGGGTTAGCATGATTGCGTGTTGTGTGACAAAGCGCGGTTGCACATTCCAATTTGCAATTGGTCCCATAGTACAGAAATGTTTAAATACCTACTCCTGTTCTCTAAACAACATATCGATATTAAGAGGTTAAAATGCCGTTGATTTTAACAATTAAACAACTTTTTTAACTCAATAAGTCTCAATCCTATGCACTGAACGATATAAATTTCTCGTCTTGTTTGTAGATAAATTAATATGATGGACCTTGCCGCCAAAAGTTAAGCCATTAAAATGAATGTCGCCCTGATTATTACACGACTTTTGAAAGATGATATGTGTCGTAAATCGCCGAAAAGATGTCGACAAGATCAATTTTTATGCTTAGAATAAATAGTTTTTGACGATTTCTTCTCATTTAAGACTTATTGAAATCGGTTCTGAATGTTGTGATTTGTTTTCAAAATGGTTTAATCAAAATATCTTTTATTTAATCGTTTAGTTGAGTTAATCATGTTGTTATACGTCACTGTATACGCACTATGGCGGAAAACAGCATACATCCGAGGTTAGATGGAATCGACCGAGGTGATCCGATTGAAAATTGACATCTTGACAAGTTTTCGGCCAAGACAAGAAAAATATGTCGTTCAGTGCATAAAGATGGAGATTTATTGGTTTAATAAAGTCGTTTAATTGTTAAGATCAAAGACATATTAACTTCTCAATATCGACATGTTGATGTTTAGAGAACAAGAAGAGGTACTTACTGTAAACGTTTCCGTGCTATAGTGACACAATAGAGCAATACTTTATAGTCAATGACTGATAAGATACAGAGATACAGAATGAATGAGATCAAAGAAGTCAGGACAGTTTTATCAGAAAATATTAACGATGCCATTAATTTCAACAGTTCTATAAGTAACAAATGAATTAATGAAATAGAGTATCAATTCATAAATGATCAAAATAATCGGTGAATGTTATAATCATAGTTGATATTTATCTTTTCTAGATCATTTACTGTGTTGCAAAATACAATTTTCCAAATGAATACTACTCGAGGGTAAGCATTTGAATTATTCCATATATTAGTATACTGATATGCAAAAGAAATGCAATCTCCATTTTTCGGTCATAGGTCTATCAGTTGATTAAAATATATTGTTTATTATTTTGTTTTTACAACTGATAGAATATATACAAAAAATCTGCATCCATCCCATTGAACAACACAGTGAAGTTAGTATTTGTCATCACTACTTTGGCAAAAGATGTCATGTCTGAAGAGGTGGTATCACTTCACTGACAAATAAGCCTCCGTTAGTATTTGCTGCTGCTCGAATTCATCGATGCATAGAGTTCGTTATCCATTCACTTGTCATACAGATGTTCTGCCACTCCTCCAGAAGTGCCCGACACAAAGCGGGTA
Organism: Ostrea edulis; assembly: GCF_947568905.1. Lineage (NCBI taxonomy): Eukaryota > Metazoa > Mollusca > Bivalvia > Ostreida > Ostreidae > Ostrea > Ostrea edulis. Next base: position 49,122,445 of record NC_079170.1, read on the forward strand.
ATGCCTCTGATGGATTTGGACGCGTTTGACCTAAAATTTCCTACACACGCCCAATTGGCGAGAGATCGCGCGGGATTGTATGGAGCCAAAATAATATGTCGACATTGTTTTGGTGAAGATAGTCCATTGCACATCGCGCTACATGTGTATATAACACCGGGCATTGTCTTGTTGAAAAATCAAGTTGTGCTGGCGGACAAATGGTCGGACGACAGGATGCAAAACAATGCCATTGTTGGGCTGTCAAATTGCCTTCAATGAAAACCAAACATATTTTGCGACCATTACCGATCCTTCCCCATACCATAACGCTACCAAACCAAATCTGTCACATTTCACCATGCAGGTTTTGGGGTGTAAGGTTCAATATGACCTCGAAAAAGACGCCACCGCCCATCTGAGGGGCAAAACGATCATCTTGATTCCTCAGAGGAGAGTATAAGCCATCATCTTTGCACAGGAACACATTTGATCGGTGTCGTCGTAACCATGACGATTAAGGGGCAATTCCAGTGCAACGTGATGTGGCCTGATAGTATAGGAGCGGAGTCGCCTCAGCACAGTATTTCGGCTTATTCTTAGATTGTGTGTATCCGGTGTTTCATTTGCTGATTTTGTACATTTCTAAATCGGTTCCGCAAGTGCTGCAACCACATGAAAGAATGACGAAACAAACATTGTAACCTTCGATAGGCCAGTTCGAGGGCGGTCAGCAGTTGTATTAGTCATTCTAAGGCGTTTATTGTGTGTTTGTGGACATTCAGAGCTCTTGCTACAACGTTTTGCGTGTTTCCAGCCAACAGTAACTGCACTGTCCTGCTACATCGTTGGGTATCATAGGTATCCTTTTGAGATCACAACATCAGAAACAATTTCAGTATTGGACTATTCTTACAAAATACCTAAAAGATAACAAACAGGTCTGAGATGCATGAAGTGTTGTCACGTTTATCAGTGCATGTACTAATCGGAGTATACGTTGTGTGACCGAGTTCAATCAACCGTGAATTGTTTTCGAATATGTATGTATCATGGAATTCAGATTTGCTAACATTCATTTATTAATATTGATAATTACTGACGTTTAATTAGGGTTGCATTTCTTTTTCATGTCAATTTACTAGTATGTTGATTTGAGAAAACCTTTAGGTTTGAAAGAATTGCATTCAATTTCTATGAAACAGTCTTGGTTCCCTGATAGAGAATACATAAAGCAATGCTATTTATATTTATAGGTTATAGACTTTGTATGGGAAAATATGACGACCGAGGTTTTTGGCGCGTGGTAGGACCGAGCTTGCGAGGTCCGTCTGCGACAAAAAAAAAACACGTGGTCGTCATTTTCCCATACAAAGTCTATAACCCTTTTTATTAAATACTTTCAATTTCATTTAAAAACTAACAATAATCTTATTTTTAACAATTTCTTTATTGGTTTAACTGAGTAAAAGATGGAAAATGCGAAGAATTTGAAAATTAACGGCATAGTTCCGGCTTATGTATTGATTGTGACGTAATGTTTGCGGGCCGGAATGTTTCCGGGCACATATCGTGTGATATACGCCCGCAAACTTTTAAAGAAAAACGAAGAGATGAAATTGAAAGTATATAATAAATGTACATGTAGATCCTGATACAAATACATGACTGTATATCGTTCAGAACTGTACACTATAAGACCAGTAACACGTTGTTTATCCTTTTCATTTTTGCATATTCGTATTTCTATTATATCATACTATTTTTTATCTTTGATATAGATATATTACCACGACCTGACAACTCGCGAACGCTTTTTTCTCAAGCCATGTCATTTCAACATAACAAGTAAGTACAATATTCAACTAATGGAGATTCAAATGTTTTGATTCTTTTTATGTCCACCCCTTGAGAAAAGGGGGCATATTGGTTTGCGTCTGTTGGTTTCTTGGTATCCTGGTCATTCTGTCGGTCGGTCAGTAGATGAGGTCTACTCAATATCTTTTAAAGAACCCGTGACTTGACATTAAAAATAATCCTATTGATTTTAATGTCAGATGGTCAATGATCAAGGGTCAACTTGGTAGGACTGTTACGGTTCGTTTGAGGAAATAAAACCTCGGTTTTGAGGAGGTTTTTGTTGGATTTAATTAAAATAAAACCTTGATGAATCCAACAATAACAAGGACCCTGAGGTAATTATTTTTCTGAACAATGCAAAATCAATCTCTAATGCATTCTATTCAACAAAGTAACAATACGTAGCATTTGATTAAAGACGACATTATGTGCAATATCAATACAACAGACAAAATAAGCTCTCAAGAGCTTTTATAATAAGCTGTAAGTGATGTACTACAAAGTCAGACGAGTACATGGTCCTTACGGTCTTGATAGTAGGAATTCGTGAACGTGTCAAGGCATGCTGTGACACGGGAGGCGATTAAATGGGGCGGTCCTTCAAGTGAGATCGCAAAAACCGAGGTCCCGTGTCACAACAGGTGTTTCACGATAAAGATCCTTCCCTGCTCAATGACCTAATTTTTGCAACCCTTCACCGGCAGTGGTGAAGTCTCTATATGAGTGAAATATTCTTGAGAGGGACGTTAAACAATATTCAATCAATCAAAAGACCCATGACTTATTTCGATTATCCAAACGTTTGGCGAAGGAGTAATCATACCCAATGTTTATGTCTCTGGTTTGGATTGGGCTCGACCGTATGTCCTCCCGGTTACAAAACGAACGCTCTACCTCTGAGCTACTGCAATTCTATTGCATATCTAAACTCGCACTTCCATATTTTTGCAGACTGTGAATGCTTTGTTAAAAACTTCTGACTTACTTTCTCAGAAAATTAAAGTATTCTCACTCTTGCATATGTTGGCATATTTGGTTTTGTTATTACCTATGCTACATGAAATTTCATTAGTTGGAATAACATTGATAAAAATATTGAACCAATCATAGCTTGTGTGGCAAACAAAATGGGAAATTGTAAAACGACACCGAACCGAAATCCATGCAATACAAACCGAGCTAAACTGAATATGTTTGCCGCGGTTAACCGTGACAGCACTACAAATTGGACATCTTAGGATATTGTCCACTTAATATCTTGAGATCCCTGTGCTTGACAGATATCAATCTGGGTACACTAGTAGTTGATCCCTATCGATTTTGAGGTCACAAGGTGAAAAATTAAGGATCAAACTACTCTTGACATAGGGAGATATTTTTTGTTCAATATCTTGAGAAACTTTTGCTTGAAAGACATCCAACTTTTGGTCCTTCTTATGGAGTAGATGACCACTATTGATTTTGAGATTGCAAGATCAATGATAAAGTTTCGAAATACTCTAAAGCTAGGTTGATCAGTTGTTTATTTAACGTCCCGTCGATATTTTTTCACGTCACTAGCTTTAAGTGAAGTACCACAAATTTAGACCTATGTTTAGCGCTCAAGGCCGTTAGAGTGTGGATTCGTTACCGTAGCAACACCTGCCGCGACACGGGACCCATGTATTTAATTGCTAGAACCGACCGAAGCTAATAGTAAATTTCCAGACATGAATTATGAAGGACTGCTCCGATATTCGATGTAGGCGTCAGTCCAAATATTCAGCAGAACCAAATCTCAGCCGAGATTAGGTCTGTCCGTGTATCTGTCCATCCGTCTCTTAGTTCGCAAAAACTTTAAACTTGGTCATAACGTTTGAATATTCCAATCAAGGTGGCGAATGAATATAACTTACCGTACCTATACTGTATTCCCAAACTTCAGAAAAATTCTTATAAACATGGATACATTGCTGGATCCAGTAAATGTTCTACCTAGCCCCTATCTTTTCTCCTTAAGAAAATCTTAACTGCTGTAAAAGGAAAACTTCAAACATATTGTGCCATGACATATGCAAGTAGTAGTGTAAATCAAATGTGGATTCTAAAACAATTCTAAAGCATGTTTAGTAAATTTCAAATCACAAAACATTTCTCGAATCATCACCATGAAAACATGTGTCTTTTTAACACTGTACTCGTTCATTTCTCACGATAGATTACAGACTAGAATTTTTGACATCGTAGAAAGTTGCTTCTTTAATAAAAAAAAAAAAATAGTATGCATATTTTGTGATCACTCGTTAAGAATTATTTTGCTAAACACCACTCTGATTCTACACACAAGTGCTCTTGAAGTTGATATTAAAAGATACTGGATTTCCTCATTGACAACATCATCGTATCATTTGGTGAACAGGTCCTCCAACAGATTTGTTTTTTGGAATTTCCATTAGCACGAATTCTACTCCTTTATTAGCTGACCTATTTTTATATTTTTACGAGGCAGAATCTATTCAAATGTTTCTACATTAGAAAAAAATTCTTGTTATGGCCTTCAGCTCGACATTTACAAATATCGAAGACGTTTTATCTACTAGAAATAATCATTTTCATTCGTATATCGATTCAATATATCCTAGTAAACTCAACATGAAATACACCACCGTGTTTTCCATATCTGCTTCATATTTAGATATTTATTGAACCTAGAAGTCCAGTACAAATCAATAACTCAACTTCATGACAAATGGATGACTTCAGCTTCTCCGTCGCCAACTTCCCATATTCCATTATCACCTGCATATGGTGTTTGTATGTCTCAAATTTGATACGTAAGAACTTGTTCTTTGGATGATCAATTTTCAAATCGAGGCAGGCTACTGACAAATAAGTTGATGTCACAGAGATTGCAACAGTTTCGTTTGAAGTCGGCATTTCGCTAACTATTTGGCCTTAATAATATCACCTGATATTGGGTTAAATGCTGTCTGAAACGTTTCATACCAATTGCTAGACCGTTCTTTACACACTGATTATGACTACTCATTAATCCGTTTACTTGATCGAGATATGAGTTTCAGCCCGGTTCACGGCGGGTGTGATCGGTCAAAAGGGGGTGCTTACGCCTCTGGGGCACCTGATCCCACGTCTAGTACATGTATATCCGGGGGTCCGTGTTTGCCCTACTCTTAATTATACCCCCTGCAACAAGTTGTGGGGGGTATACTAGAATCGGGTTGTCCGTCTGTCTGTTCGTCCGTCCGTCTGTAGACGCAATGATTTCCGGGCTCTAAAGCATTATCCTTTCTACCTACCGTCACCATATCATACATATGGACTACCCATGGGATGAAAATGTTCCCTATCGATTTTGGGGTCAAAAGGTCAAAGGTCAAACGCACTGGGCATTGAAGTAGCAATATGGTTTCCGGGCTCTAAGCGTTATCCTTTCCACCTACAGTCACCATATCATACATATGGACTACCCATGGGATGAAGATGTTCCCTATAGATTTTGGGGTCAAAAGGTCAAAGGTCACGCGCACTGGACATTGAAGTAGCAATATGGTTTCCATTTAAATTCTTTAACGGCTTTTATCATCGCATGGAGATGCTGTGTTCCTAGATACCTTTTGGATCATAATACTGAAGTTTATTCTGAAGTTTGCGAAAATAAGAAGTTGACACTGAAGTTTGCAGGAAAATGTACACTCAGAAAAGAGGTAGTTTATACCTATTACCAACACCCTTTGGGAGATTGGGGTAAGCGGGGGGTATTCTTAGTGAGCATTGCTCACAGTACCTCTTGTTGTATATTGTTTTTAAGAGTCATGACATTGATCACTGTTCTTCACCTTTTCATTTTGTGATAGGACATTTTACGCATGCGTAAGATGAATTTTCCCTCCAGTTCATTAATGGATTTTCAATAAAGTATAAGCATTTACCAAGGAACTAGGTCGACGAATTCCTGTAAACTGACCTTAATTGAACTTGGAATTCATACTACTTGAATAAGAGCGTGAATATTTTCAATTTAGATTTGCATTTTATATTGATACATGAATCTAAATTCTAATCAACGCCACGCACATTGTCCATAAAATCTGTAGTTGAATGACCAACTGAAATGTTCATTTTATGACTTTGAAGGAAAACGTGAAAAATAAGTGATTTTCATTAATTTTGTAATGTCATATTCCATAACTTTAATCAATCTCTCTAACATTCAACGTGGAAATTACTAATTTCAGATAAATCAGAGAATGTTGGAATTTTAGGGTCAGAAATGTCTACTATCGAACCTAGTCCTTTTCATCCAACATCCAATTCCCTGAACTCTACAATGAGTATAGGAACAAATGAGTCTTTGGTCTACCTTCAGATCTCGCACCCCCCAGGTAAACATAAACATCTTGGCGGGTGAATTTATTAAATATTCAACATTTCTTTGTCAATTAGAAATATTCTAACAGGTACATATATAATGATAAATGTGATTTATTCTTTGACTTCGCTACAATACTAAAAGAAATTTCTGAATCTTTAATCAAAAAATTATTTGCAGCACATTTCTATTAATAACCATGATATCAAACATTTGAATTTTAAATGTAATTAACACTGTACTAATGTACCATTTCAACTTTTCCATCAAAATAACCCTGACATACTTTAAGGAAAGGTTCACTCCACATATTTACATTTTCAATGTTTTAGCTCTCCTGTGTTGACTGGCGTCCGATTGATCTGCCGTCCGTCCATAAACTATTAACATTTTTTACTTCTCCTGCATCAAAATTTCAACAAATTTTCCATAAAACACGCTTTGGTAAAGAGGATTCAAATTATTCAAATGAAGTGCTTAACCCTTTTAAGTGAAGATCATTAAAATATTAATTTACTAGCGAAAAAAAGAAACTGTGCATTATAAGATTTAGTATACTTTTTTCTATATTTATTGTTTATATTTATAAAATATAAACAATCGATAAAGGTAATGTTTTTAAACAATATCGGATAGTATCCGACTCAGATGCACGGACTTTTTCATGGTTATTGAACACATGTTGTTTATTGAAGTGTTCGTACGCACAAGTTTTACTGGCCAATGCTGTTTGGAGTAGCAGGTGTAAACGGTTTGTTGGACACTATTCGTTAAGGAAAGCACTTTAATTTTGACAAAATTTACCCTTCTGCCATGCCACGACTCGGCAAAAACCAAAGTAATCGTGCTGTTGGGATGTTTCAAGCTGGAATGGCAGAACATATCGTAACAAGGCAATTTGGAGTTCATCGGAACACCATCCAGTCATTATGGAGACGTTTCCAACAATCTGGTAACACTCGGGATCGACCACGTTCAGGGCGTCCTCGTGTGACGTCACGTCGACAGGACAACCACATTAGACCTGTGCACCTGAGAAATCGTTTCCAGACAGCAAGTTTGACTGCTCAAAGCATTTCTGGACTTCGACCAATCAGTCCAAGAACTGTACGTAATCGTCTGCGCGAGTACAACATCAGACCAAGACGTCCAGCGTTGCGCCCAATATTGCTTCAACGTCATCGTATCGCTAGACTATCGTGGTGCAGACGACATCTGCGATTCAGAATACAGGACCGGGCCAATATTCTGTTCACTGATGAATCCAAATTTCATTTGGATAGCAGTTACAGCCGTTGTAAAGTGTATCGTCGCGTTTGGGAGCGGTACCAGGACGCTTGTGTTGTGCAACGTCGACAATTCGGTGGAGGTAGCGTTATGATGTGGGGTGGAATAACAGCACGTGGAAGGACCTCTCTACAAATTGTGAATAGAAATCTCACCGGCGTACGCTATCACGACGAACTTATTCAGCGCCATGTGATACCCTTCATACAGAGACAACAAAATCACATCACTCTGCAGCAAGACAACGCAAGGCCACGTGTTGCACGTGTAGGCAGGGACTTTTTTGTTCAACAGAATGTCGATGTCTTGCCTTGGCCAGCTGTTTCCCCCAATTTATTGCCAATCAAGCACGTCTGGGATGAAATGCAACGCCGGCTACGCTGATTTAGACCAGGCTTTAACCAACATCTGGAACAACATCCCTCAAGTATTTCTGAACACTTTAGTGTCATCAATGAGGCGCCGTTGTCAAGCATGCGTGAATGCAAATGGTGGTCACACGCGTTATTAATTTTGTTAATTCAAATTCGAATACCAGTGTCTTTCGAGTGTGCTGAAATTGACGTTATTCGACGTTAACATCAATGGATTATGAAATGTTGTAACGAATACATTTGTTAACAGTATTACAAAAATTAGAATTTATTCATTGTTGTTTTGTGTTACTTTTTCATATATCAAATAATGCATAGTTTCTTATTTCTGCTAGTATATATAGCGAGAAATTATTGTATATATTCAAAGTAAATGTTGTGTATATGTAAAACTTATACGGTCCCAATTTTGATGCACCAGATGCACATTTCGACAAATAATGTATCTTCAGCGATGCTCAATCGAAATGTTTGAAATCCGAAATAACAACAAACTTGTAGGAGCTACTTTAGGGGGAAAACTGTGCGAAAAAATAGAGTCCAATTCGTCTAAGGATAAGAGCTATGCATGAGGGAGATAATCCTTAATTTTGAAATGAATTTCTAAATTTTACCACAGCAATTAAATATACATCTGTATCATATTTATTTAGATATTTTGGTTGAGCATCACGGAAGAGACATTATTTGTCGAAATGCGCATCTGGTGCATCAAAATTGGTACCGTATACGTTTTACATGTAATACATTTACTAACAATCCTGGTAACATGTGTTTATTTGTTGGTGATTCTAAATTACAGCCCTGGATCCATCCACGAAAATGAATGTTACAGGCAATGGTAGGTACCACTATTCATTCTTGATTTTGAATTCAGTCAAATTGAACTTACAGAGTCGTTGATTTATTATAATTTTAAAAGTATTTGACTCACGAAATGTTATGACGTTGAGAATCCGTCCGTTTGTCCGTTAGTAACGCTTTTCCAGGCTTTAACTTTTATATGCTTGAGAGGAATACACATTTTGTGGAATTGCTTCTTATGTGTTATGATTTCACCCAAGGTCATACCTTCAAGGTTAAGGTCACTGTAAACTCTGATTATTTTTTGTCTGACACCTCTTTTACGTGCTTTATTAATAAGCGAGAGGGGTAGTTCTTTTGTCAAGTCCAAAGGTAACTTGGATGCATGTTAAAGTGCCTTTACTAAGGAAGAAGTAAACGTATTTTAAAGACAAAACATTAAAACAGTTGTAAATATTGATCCATCTATTACTTAAGAAATATATGATTACCAGGAAAAAAACATATATCAAATAATGCACAGTTTCTTATTTCCGCTAGTATATATAGCGAAAAATTTGTTGCATCTTTTAAAAATCTCATCAAAAGCATCCGGACCAATTTCAATCAAACTTAGTACAAATCACATTATGGTAATTGGAATTCAAGTTTGTTTAAATGAAGGACCATGTTCTCTCCAAAGGTGAGATACATGCAATCCAAAAAAGGCAAAAATAGTATGGAATAATTCAAAAATATTCATCTCAGGAACCACTGGGCCAGAAAAATTGACATGAAGTAGATTTTAGTTTGTTCAATCATGACCCTTGAGGTTTGGGTGGGGCCACAATAGGAGATCAAAGTTTTGCGTGTGGATAAAAAAATCTAAACATTCCTCTTATGAACTGCTGGATCAAAAAACTTGAAATTTACCTGAAATAAGAATAGGGGATCAAAGTTTTGCATGCGTATATATAGAATGGTTGGTTGGGTTTTAAATCACGTCAATAATGTTCACTCATATCGAAACATTAGTAGTTGTAGGTGAAGTAAATGCTTAGAGCTTACGACCGTAGCAATGATGGTTCGTTAACCTGCCATCGCCTGCCGCGACAAGGGACCTCCGTTATGAAGGTTGTATCTAAATGACCCGTGGTTCTCACTTCTAAATGTCGAGAGTTTGTGGAAGAAGCAATCTACCTGCGTCTTACCTATGTTGACGCGGCCATGACACAAACTCTTGACCTCCCGGTTATGAAGTGAACGGGGAGGTCGTGAGTTCGAGCCCCGCTCGTGCCATGGCCAATATTAAAATCTTGTTTTCTAGAACAGGATCATTATTAGTCATGTTAATATGCTAGCATCCCTAGGTATTCAGATTCAAGTTTGTTATATTTGTGGCCCTCGAAAGGAGGACGGAAACACAATAGGGGATCAAAGTTTTACATGGGAATATATAGGGAAATATCTTTTAAAATAATCTCAATAACACAGGACCTTGATTAGTCTTATTGATATGCAGGTATCATCAGGTAGCTCAAATTCAAGTTTGTTCAATTCAGGGACACAATAGAAGATCAAATTTAATATGGGAATGTACAAGAGCTTGATTGAAACAAATTCTGTTTAAGAGTAGCAGGGGCATACTAAATAAAATCCCAATGCAATGTCCTCAAGTTAGTTTTACGTCCCCGCGACTTAAGCCTAAGGCATGTCTTTCTGAAACTTTAACCCTCCTCATAACTTTTGAATGATGAGTGATAAGGCTCTCATATTTCGTATGAGCTTGAATTCCTTGTGCCAAGATATTCTTTTAGTAATACGTCATTAACCTAATGACTTTGACCTTGAAAACCGAGCGTATTCAATATATCATGACTTATTCAAGGTAGGGCTTTCATAATTTGCTTATAAAGTCCTTATGGAAAAGGTTTTCATAAATGTTTGACCTTTTAAACTTGACTTGGAGTTCGACCGATTTTCAAAACTTCAACCTTACTCATAACTTTTGAATGTGATTAATAGGGCTCATATACATGTATATGTTCTATGTAAAGAAATATTTTGTTGGTACAAAGTTTCTAATGTTGTGACCTTGATCTTCGAGTTTGACCTACTTTTAAGAAACCTAAACTATTAAATATCTCCAGAACAATTTAAAGGAGGAATTGCTTATTTTGCATACAAATTCTTTACGGCAAGACCTTTCATTTGACACGATGTTGCTTGACATTGATTTTGGCGTTTAACCTACTTTCAAGAAAACCTAATCTAACATTTCTCCTAAATTATCATAAGATAAAGCTTTCACATTTTTGTATGTAGATTTCTTATGTCGACATCTTTCTTTTCATACCATGATCGTCGACCTTGTGACCTTGACCTCCAAACCAGCAAAGTAATGTTAATCATATTAGTGTTAAGGCATCCCCATGTTGTATGTATTCAAATTAGGTTTTGTCATGACCCTTTGGGGCTAGGTTTTGGCCAGAATATGGGATCAAAATATTTCATGGGACAGTTGAACAACATCAGGGCCAAGATGACTCAGATCAGCTACATGGCTCATGGGCCTCTTCTTTACCTGATTGCTGTATTTTTGTCATATCAGTTTTAAGTTTCTTCGTTATACATGTACATGTCAAATTCAAATATCTAAATAACCAAACAGTGATACTACTATTGTCACAAGATAACAATAATTATGGATGGGTATCATTTCAGCTGTTCCCTCCGTTGCAGCTGTTTTGGAAACATCTTACACTACCCCGATAGTGGTCGGGTCCATTTTGTTTTTCGGGAGTGTACTTTTACTTTCTTTGATTGCTACACTATTTTATAGAAGGAAAAGGATATGCATTGACGCAGGTAAAAATTTATGTTTACTACATTTATCGTTCATGTCATAATTTTATGTCATTTTTCCATATGTCTCAAGTTTCTGCATGGAGAATGTCTCGGATCAATCTTATAAAGAATGTCTTGGGTCTCCGTATAAAAATGTCTCTGATCTCCGTATAAAGAATCCCTCAGGTCTCTTTATAAAAAATGTCTTCGATAACAATATAGAGAATGTTTTTGGGGTATCTGTATAGAGAATATCACGGGTTTCTATATCGAGAAATGTTACACTGAAGTAAATACTGAGAGCGTATCTATAGTCATCTTTAGATTAGAATAATTGTGTGGAAATTATTATACCCAAATAAACTGTATATATACCAAGATCTAAATTTCATAGGGCCAATCAGATCCATTTTGAATGCTGTTATTTATGTAAAATTAAGTAAACTCGAACGATTTCATTTTTATATTTATAGAATATAAAAATCCTGACATATTCCATAGGATACAAATAATTATCACATTTCATCTATGGGAAACGCGAAGTTTAAAGTAATGCATTTGAACATTTTAAATTATAATACCTGACGCGAATTTCAGTAATCGATCGACCCCGCTTACAGAACGCGCTTTGCTCCTGTGACCAAATTGGTGAAGGAATTTTCCGTTTACCTCAATAATCGTGTATACTGTATATATTTAAGTAAATGTTGTGTATATGTAATACATTTACTAACAATCCTGGTAACATGTGTTTATTTGTTGGTAATTCTAAATTACAGCCCTGTATCCATCCACGAAAATGAATGTTACAGGCAATGGTAGGTACCACTATTCATTCTTAATTTTGAATTCATTCATATTGAATTTACAGAGTCGTTGATTTATTATAATTTTAAAAGTATTTGACTCACGAAATGTTATGACGTTGAGAGTCCGTCCGTCCGTCTGTCCGTTAGTAACGCTTTTCCAGGCTTTAACTTTTATATGCTTGAGAGGAATACACATTTTGTGGAATTGCTTCTTATGTGAAGCTGGTGTCATGATTTCATCTAAGGTCATACCTACAAGGTTAAGGTCACTGTAAACTCCGATGAGGTTTTTTCTGACACATCTTTTATGTGTTTTATCAATAAGAGAGAGGGGTAGTTCTTTTGTCAAGTCCAAAGGTAACTTGGATGCATGTTAAAGTGCTTTTACTAAGGAAGAAGTAAACGTGTTTTAAAGACAAAACATTAAAACACTTTTAAATATTGATCCATCTATTACTTAAGAAACATATGATTACCAGAAAAAACATTGCCATATCTTATATTTTTCAGAGTCTTCCAAAGCAACTGCAATGATAATAACAGTCGATGAATACAACAAAGACATTTCCCAGCTGACGAGTTTACTCAAAGATCCGAACATAAATACTGTGTCAGTTGAGTCTTCTTTTAAAGATAATATGATGAGTCGCCACGACTGGTTAGAAAGGGCAGTATCCGATAGCAACCACTACATCTTCATTGTGACCAAACAAATGGGAGATATATTCAAAACAAAGTTTAATGAACCACTGTCGGGGGAAAGTGGAGATAGGGTTCGTTTGTTGACTGAATATGAGGGCGGAACGTGTGCATATACAGTCAATTTGATAAGAAATGAATTTATCAAAAGCTTGGTGTACACTGGATATTCGGTTAAATCTTGTCACTTGGTAAGTTTTGAAGAAGAGGACGAGAAAGTCGTTTCGCGGTTAAAGGATCGATTCAAGTTGTTTCAATGTGTCAAAACACATTGCTACCATCTGTATACTGGAGGACGGTTCAGATATAACGCCGCATGTCGCATAATAAACAATATCAAGAAAACGTAGTAATCAACGGACCGGAAGACTAATCAGCAAAACACGACTCGCAATCCAGAAGTTCGGGACATGGATGTTGAAGATGCCTTTGAATCCATACAATGTCATTCTATATTAAGTACTTGTTTTACTCCTGAAGAAAGGGAATTCTGGTCTGAAGTGGATGTCACAAGTAATCCGCATGTAGCTGCTGAGAACAATAAGTGTGGGATGTAATCAACAAAGTCTTACAAAGTCCTGTAACCCTCAATCGGACGGTGTGTCCACAAAATGTAAGGTTTTCATGCATCTTAAATTCTGAAAATCATTGGCATTTCTTTTTGGTTTTATATTTTCATCTTTTTATTTTTGCAAAACGTTGTGCAGTGTGCCTTTATAGACATGTACGAGTATATGTTAGAGACTGGGATAATTGTACGAATCTCACTGAAAGCCGAAGTTTGTTGATATATTTTGAAACGTAAACTAATTTATAAAATTCACATTTTAAATGCACTTGTATGTGTGTTTGTGACCAGTTTATAGGACACTTTGTATATGTAACATTGTTTATTATTGTTTTGATGTACCCACGTATAGGTACATGTATGTGCACGCATCGGTGAAGCTCTTTAGTTCATTCTCGTCATCAGAGTGGATATCTTTTAACGTATAAGAAATCCCAATTTTAGAATCTTTTCAAATTCACTTTCATCCAAGTATTGAAAACAATCAGAAAAAGATTATGATGTATTAACCAGCCGTGTTTAGTCATTTAAAAAAGTTAATTATATATAATGAAGCGGGGAAATATTTTTATTTATATTGCATAATTATTCAGTATATCTATAGTTGAAGTCCAATTTTTTTTTTGGAAAACTAAACCTTTTAAAATATCAATATATCAATATCCGTATACACTTAAACTTTATCAATAATTTATTCAACATTAAACTAGTCAGTAAAAGTCTGAATATATATATGAAGTTAAACAAAAATTATACACTACATGTCTCCAGCTTTGCTACTGTTTACACACATAAGAATCTCCTACACCTGCCAGCCAAAGGTTCAGAGGCGACACTCTTATCTTATGTTATCATATATATATATATATGTGTGTGTGTGTGTGTGTGTGTGTGTGTGTGTGTGTGTGTGTGTGTGTGTGTGTGTGTGAAACTTATACGGTACCAATTTTGATGCACCAGATCTTATGTCTCTTCAGTATATATATATATATATATATATATATATATATATATATATATAGCTTTTATTTTATATTTTATTTTTATCTTATACATGTATATATTACGTCTATATATTTATCTAAGGAGCGCCAAAACGTTAACTGATGCTCTTACTTGTACAAGTAAAGGATCTCCCAGTCTAGTGAGGTAATGTACACCCCAAGATTGTTCCAATATAGGCATCATATCGAATATTAATTTACCCTTTATACTTTTTTTTAGCTTTTTAAAGTTTTTTCTGGCTCTTACAACGTAATGTACGTGTCTTAGGAATCCGATTGTAATTCAATTAAGTTTGTAAATATAGCGATGTGACACTTAAGTATTTCGATTTTTTACATTAATTATGCTCGTGATGTATTTTTATTTTATCATAGACCAACAGTTCTTTTTCTGTGAACATGATTGAATACATAATACTATTCATCGTGGAATTATCATAAATTGTGTTTTTGTCGTTTAAAACACTGCATATGCATACATGTATAATATATCATACCAACATTGTTTATTCTTAATAGATTAATCATTTTTGCAATAACATTGTGTTCATGGTGAGTATTTGCTAGTGTTTAAGCGATGTGTTCATAATATTGTGTTCTAAATTTTTCTAACAAATGTATGCACAGTGGAATGTTCCACGACAGGATGTTTTCTTTCTGTTAACCGATGTGTTCACACTACTTTATTGATTCTAAAGTTTGTATAGGCTTTTATTATACATTGTGAAGTGTTACCGCTTTTATTCATTTATGTTTTTTGCGTCGACAAATCACGTGACTGTATAATTTTGCAAGCGATTTCGCTCCATTCTGGAATAAAAAAGCTCGATGTAAACATGTTTTATGTTCTTGTATCAACGGCAAACTATCAACTCAAGTTTATATATCTGAGTGAGTAGAATTGTAGTAGAAATTCAATATTTTGTGTACACTGCGCGGTATGTGTTTTCAATCCAAAATGGTGGACTCTGTCACTGATCTGGAAAAGGTAGACTGTAGCATTGTCTTAAAAAGCACTATACGGAATGATGAAAGCGAATTTTCGAAATACATCATCGCGCAAAATTCCAAAACCACCACCTGGAAAGGCGCTACAGCACCCATAGAATAGATCAACCTCAATCTTTAGGAACTCTTGCGCGGATGGCATTTTTTCTAATAGAACATCATGACAGAGTCATGCTTTGGATTAATAGATATCATCATAAGCTTGGATCTCGCGACAACTGCAAATGTTATTACACTGATAAACTCTCAAACAAGAGTGATAAAAAGGTAGACGAAATTTTTATTCAGCCACATTGCATATCACTTCTTCCAACCCAGTTCTACCTTACAACGGACTTCATAGCTGTACAAGGGGTATGCTACGCACATTGGGCGCAGCAGGAATTTAACTATATGAAGAGTCTGGTAGAATCACATTGCAATGAACTACATGTTGATCCGGTAGACCTAACGGACGGCAACGAAATCGAACACAAGAAAATACCCATATAGCAAACCAAGATAGAAAATCATTCTCAAGTCATTGATTTAACAAAACTAGAAAGAGATTTTGATGAAGCTGTACTACAAAAAGAAGCACGACAAACGGAATTCTGGAAGAGCTGATACCACGAACAGTCGCAGCAAGCAAATGAGGCATTGGAAGCTATAAGGAATAGCGAAACATCACAAAAACAAGGTACATGACCAAAGATTCTACGAGTCAAAAATTGAGGACAAAAACAAAGAAATTGAAAAATATTATCAATATTGTTCAAAACGTATCTGCAAAACTAAACAGTGCTAAAGATGAAGTTGAGATTCAACTTGTCCGCAATGTTGGATCCCAGGGAGACTTACCAAACTCCACATGCTAATACCTGAACATCTACTCTCCCTTCAGTACTACTCATAGGGACTTCAAAGATCAAAGGTATTGTTTTTTGAAACGATTATGCATTCAGCAGCAGAGGTACATGAAGAAATGAAATACACCTCAAAGATGCAAGATACTTAGCTTCAAACCTTAACAGTTCTTCCAATGTGATGGATCTCCATGTTCTGACAAATTACTTAAAGCATCACACCCCACAGCATTGTGTTGAGGAAATCTCCTCCCTGACAACAGTTGTCAATGAGAAGTGATCTTTAACTATAAACTATGTTGTTATTTCATCTACAACGCCTGCATGTAGATACGATTCTATTGAGAATTCTACCAAGGGGCAGATCATCAACTTCTGAAGCCTGATCAATCTCACAACTCCTATAAGGAATACAAAATAGAGAGTTGGGCAAACACGGACCCCTGGATATATCAGAGTTGGCATGGGATAAGGTACCCAAGAGGAGTAAGCATCCCCTGTCAACCGGTCACACACCAATATTAATACCGATATAATATATTTATCGTACTATTTTTTTTTTCACGTAAGAACACAGACAAGCACGGCTATCGGTAATGACGCTTCTGGAATTAGAATCAGCTGTTTTGTTGTATTAGAATCGTCTCAAAACCAAAGTGATAGAAAGAGCGAATGAGATAAACAGAACATCTATGATTGAGCAATTTAATATTTGCTCTATCCAAGTCGTTGAAATTGTGATTTATTCGCTCGGCAAGCCTCACGAATAGATATACTAGTTCAATTCGTTGGATAGAGCATACATCAAATCAAGCAATATAGATTTCCTCTATATATTTATTTCGAATTTTGTCCTTGGATTCATAATTTGCTTCTCGTCATGAATTCTGTTCAAGAAAACAAATGTGTACTTCAATTTTTACTGAAGTTAATGTTCATTTGCAATCTTTTCCTTCTTTTTCACTCATGTGTATCTAGATTAACCTTTTAAAGAGTACATTTATATGTGTATGAATACTGCACACACCTAAACTTTTTTCTTTCGGTAGGTCAGTTAATCATGATCATCCGCTATCCACGTGCTTCATTTCCTGTGTTAGTGTATATTTGTACAATTTGGTGAAACTGACAACATCAAGCGTTGTTTTTGAATGCATAAAAATGAGAATTCGGACGAATCAAACCACAAGTAAACAGCTGACCCACGTTTTCTCAAGGAAATCGAAAACTATAATGAAGTTTTTGTGCTGAAACCCATTTAGGATATGATGCAAATATTCGTAATATTAGCCCTTTTCCTTATCAGCCAATCTGTAAAACAGCATCTTCACAGAATAACCGCCACTTTGGTTGCTTTGTAATTTCAAGAAAAACCTGAAATAAAACCTCAAGTAAAAATCCTAAACCATACAAATTATGAATACAAAAGCTCGATAAGGACATATTTTGATATGTCCTTATCGAGCCTTTGAATTCATAATTCAAAAATTGTATTGAACTAGATATAAACAAATATTGTATGGTAGGTAACATACTCCTTTGTGTAGATTTCAATACCGGTGTCGTAGCCCCCCCCCCCTCCCCCCGCAAAAACGGGCCCGGAATAGACATTCCCCCGGAAAGATGGGCCTGGCATAGAATTTCGCCCTAGAAAGAATTAACCCACCACCCCCCAGGAAAAACCGCCCCAGTATAGAATTTCCCCCTAAATGACAGTACGCTTTTCCCCCCTTCTTACGTTTTAGCTATGTATCTTTTTCCAGTTCTATTACTAGAATTCTCTTGCTTATCTAGACCCAGGAATTCTTCTTCTTCTTTTTATTTTGAGCAGGGTCTTGTGTATCACAATCATATCTTATGTTTGGGGGTTTTTTTTAAGGAAATTATTCAAATCGTGTAATGGTATATCAAAATTCATTCATACATCTCAAGTCTTTGCTGTTATCTACCAGTATCTAACATCTGAAATAGTGAAGTTGGGAAGAAGTTAATGTCTTTTTAATTTAAAATTTAAATAAACGGTTACTTTTATTTATACAGTACATCTAATTTACTTTTTAGATGTTTTTATTGTATATCTTTAAAGTCTTTTGGGAATTACTATACGCAATTCAAAGTTTTCAGCGTGTAAACCCAACTTCAACATCTCCAAAAAAAATTCCTTTATTTTATGAATATCGTAATATTAATGAGCGCATTTCTATTTCATTAAACTATAGCAATTTAACAGCACATATTTGTTTCTTTTTGTAACTTTTTTTGATTTCATTGATTATTATCTTCAATTGCATGGGTTTGCTTCATTCATATATTTATTCAAAAACTTCTACATGAGAAGAAAAAGATTCCGGTCGATGAAATCCAGAAACGGGAAATTCTATACCAGGGCGGTTTTTCCGCCCAGGGGGAAATTCTATACTGACTTTGTACATAGGGGGAAATTATATGCTGGAACGCTTTTACCCCCTATGGGGAAGATCTATCCCGGGTCCGTTTTTCCGGGGATGGGGGGGGGGTGTCTATGCGGGAGAAAAGTCTATGCTACAACACCCGGACAAGTATCCCATGCAGTAAATCAGAATAATCCTTGTAAATGATAGTAATTCCATGTACTTAATTAACGACCCAAGTAGAGTCCGAGGAAAATTACATAGATGTTCATAGATTACGAGACCCTTTTATCTTTTGAAAAGATACATGTTTTTGTGTAGTTCAGGAATCCAGTATCCTCTCAACAACAAAAAACTAAGTCGGAGAGGGTTACACTATTGTTGCTTTGGTACGGTAATTCATATTCATTCGTCCCATTGACTGGGATATCAAATACAATGTATGTTTAAAACTGAAGCATGATGTGTGTTTAGGTAGATTACCAAATTTGGAATTGATGCCAAGTTCCTTTAAACTATTCTTGTAATAATGAGCCTTACAAATAAAAGACAATGTTGTTTGTTCAACTTTAGGTAAAAAGAGGATGCATCGAGATAAAAGACACCATGCGTACGGAGTCCTCCACCTCTGCTTCGTACTTAGATATTTTATTGAAAATGGATATTAATGGCAAACTATATATAACAACTCAATTTTATTAAAAAAAAAAAAAAAAAAAAAAAAAGATTTCAACTTCTCCATCGTCAAGTTCCCATCTTTATGTAGTAATATTCCATTATCACCTGCATATGGTGTTTATATCTCTCAACTTATTCGATACGCAAGAGCTTGTTCTGCGTATGGTCAGTTTTTAGATCTAGGCAGGTTACTGACAAACACGTTGATGTTACAGGGGTTCAACACTCTTGTTTAAAGTCAGCATTTCGCAAATCCATGGCCGTTATAATAATCATGTTTACCCATAAAACTTATCATTGGGTCAAATACCAATTGTTAGGCCAGACCGTTCTTGGCACAGACTTTGACTACGGATTACTCCGTTTACCTGATCAAGACATAGAGCTAACGGCGGGAGTGACCGGTCGACAGGGAATGCTTACTCCTAGGCACCTGCTCCCGCATCTGATGTATCCAGGGGTCCGTGTTTGCCCAACTCCTTGGGGGATTTCTGAGATTAATCACTGTTCGTTATATGCGCCTTTCATGTATCCCTCCCGCACAAATTGCTACAACTGTTAGAAATCAGGCGCTTGTGACTGTAAACGTACATTCATTCGTGATCTGCCGATGACAAGCGTTCATGACGAATTATATTTCGAGTTCTCCAACATGGCAGTGGCGGATCCAGAAATTTTTCAAAGGCGGGGAGGATGGGCAAGTATGTACCTTTTCCAAGAAGGTGGGGGCTGTTTTGAATACCCTAAAATGACAAAAAATAAATTAGCCCTTGGGCGGAGGGTGCAACCCCGTAACCTCTCTCTAGGTCTGCCACCGCATTTAAACACCACATAATATAGTGATATATATTTAAGTGAAGAACCCTTAAGTCTTGTTTCTCATCCTTTTTTTTTTTTTTTTTTTTTAGAATTAGAACATATATACAATGAAATATATTCAAATGAAATAATAGTTACTTAGAGGAACGCTCACGAATCTAACAAACATTTCTCAAGCACGAAACAAGCTGGTATACAGTACGAAATCATTGATCACCTCCAAGTCCAATTGATATTCAGCATCAGGACCGGGTCAAGGAAATTTTAAGAGGGCCGGAGGGTGGGGGTGCAATCCAAAATAGTACCTTTTCTGCCCAAGGAAGAAGGAATATGCAGACCCCAAAATGACTATTTTGTTAACAATGTTTAACCAAGGTAGTGGGTAGGTTACAAACTCCTCATAATCCCACCACTGAGCGTGTGTGCATGTGTGTGATACTAATCTCCCACTCCACAATTAAAAATTATGATGTTGGTCATTGGTTTGGGTTTTATTTTTTTTTTGGGGGGGGGGGATTTTTTTCCCTTCTAATATTGATTTTATCCTAAATGAAAAGAAACATAACCACAAGTTGAAGCATTCGAACGTGTAACATTCTTTAAGTTTGTTTGCTTTGTTTTATGTCCCTTCGAGAATTTTTCATTCGCATCACGACCTCAGAACCTGTTGTCTGCAGATGCCTGGAAATTTTTAGTATAATTAACAAATATATGCATATAGAAATATGTCATGCTACTGGCTTACTTCATAACACTAGATGTTTTAAATTTTATAAAATACAAAAAAAAAAGAAAGATTTGTTTAAAGTTATTAAAGTTGAATTGTCAAAAGTTAATACAGACAGACATAGGGACAAAATAATTCACGAAGGGCTTCTGCATTTCCAACGTAGGGCCCAAAGAAAATGTTACCATCCTTAAAGATTTGGGATATTTGTGGTATTATAAATGTCACAATATGCTAAAACAAAGAATCCAATTGTATGAGGAAAAAAAGCTATCAAGTTGGATCAAAACAACAACAAAAACCACTTCATTCATATGTTTACTGCAGCATCATAACATCATGATATACATCATCTTTAAAATACAGTTAACATTTCTTAGACAAAATTAATTTTTAACAACAAAACAGAAATACGTGTATTTATGTACCTGAAGTTATCATAAATTTGAAGAAGAAAAAAAGGCGTAGCAAAACAAAAATATAATGCTAGTATAAGAAGTTACAGTTTGTAAAAGCCAGATCGTAAAACATAACTATCTTGTTCCTAACACAAGCTACTGCTGTGTGGACAGTGTGTATGGTTTAACAACTGTAACAATGCCGTGTGCAGAAGGACGACAAAAATACAAACATCATTATACAGAAATTTACAGACATAAAAACACAAAAAAAGACTATCAAAAAATGACTAGGTTCTGTCCTTGGTCATATAAAAGGAAGACAATGCAAATCATTCTAACACTTTTCAAAAGATCAAATTATGCAATTAAGCAAATTGTAAATTGACAGGTAGCCATTGTACAAACAAAGTTTATTGCACATTTCGTTTCTATAAATAAATGTCACACTACTGGTTCCTGTCCAATCTTTCCAGAGTTATTACAGAAATATATAAAGGATTCAAAAATGGAAGTCTGTTGGGTTTTTTTCCTTTTTAGTTTTTTAGTACTAGTCTAGATTTCCTAGGGCTTCTCTACACACAAAAATACAATACCCTGTACATTAAAATACTAAACTGTATACACATGTATTTATATTCATCATCAGCAATTCTTTATCTATCAGCTAATTAGACCCATTTTTACCATTAATCTTACAAATTAACATTCATTCAAACTCCATGAAACTGGTAAAGATGAATAAATGTTAATTATGTAATAAAACACAGATTCTCTTTTACAGAACTGTGGTGATGTCAATGTGCAACAATTTCATAAAATTTAATCTTTTTTAAAAATTGAACTTCGAAGATGAACATCACATTTTTTTTTCTTCCACATTCTTAAGTTGGAAAAAGTTTTCCACATCCAAGATCATCAATGCTAATTTTAAAATATTTTGTGTAATATAACATGATTCATCATATATATTAGTTTGTTGTGGGTAATGTATGCATGGTATACTTTTTCATGCTGCATTGCTGTGCAAAATGTGGGTCTACCACCATTTTGGACACAAAATGGGACAATTCACCTGTTTATTTTGTCACAGTTAAAGCTGAACTTCAGTAAGATAACAATCTGTAGTTCCTCACTTAGAAGTACTCTATAAAACAGTACCCTGCTTTCCTTTCTATGAACATTTCATACTAACATGAAAAACTGGGCAAAATAAAAACAAAAGTGTATCTTGTTCTTTAAAGGCAAAGAACTACTAAACAAAGTTAGGTTTGATTGAAACTAGAATCTTCTAACGAACATGAGTTACTTTAAACAGCAAGCTACAGTGAGGGCACCTGTTGTGTAGCAAGACAAATAGTCCGACTTGGATTATTATAAGAATTCTTTTTAACAGTACATATACTAGTTTGTAAAACTTCAACTTCGAAGTAAATAAAATTTTATTACTGTACAAAATGTAATTTTAATTCGAGGGAGGGGGGGGGGGGGATATATTTGCTAAAATAATTGTGGTAATAGTAGTATTTAATTTAACATAAAATTAAAACATTCAAGAAAAAGGAAAATTAAATCTACCATTGAGTAACATAATGTAATGATATGCATATATGTTCAGATTTTAATATCAACTTCATTTGGTATATTTGCTGAAGAAAAAACAAACCAAAAACCCCATACGATAAATGTTTTGGGTTATAACTTTCATCACACTACAAAATTACATGTAGAATACAAAAAATTTAAAAAAAAAACAATAACAAATCAGATATAATTGCAACTATTTGAAATCATTTGTTCACCAGGGCCCTTGTTGAGGATATGGACAAGCACCACCAGCACCTGCAGGAGGGGCACTAAGAGGGGCACTGGGGCCCCCTGGAGGAGGATTTGCCCATGCTGGCAAGGATCCCTGATTCTGAGGTGGAGGAGGGGGAGGCTGATTTTGTGCCTGGTTTTGCTGAGCTGGATTTTGACCAGGAAGTGCAATATCTGTCCTCGGTGGCTTTGGAGTAATCTTGTTGGCTTGCATGTATTGCACCACCTGTTGTGGGATTTCTGCCAGAACTTCCTTGGCAAGGGCTGCCTGAGAAACCTGAGTATTTCCTCCAAACTGTCCCCCAAGAAAATCTCGGAATGGAACAAACTGTTGAAAATATAATTATGAGGATACTAAAACTTTCAGAAAGAAAAGTCAAATTTTCTCTTCTTCAGAGCCCGGGAGCAATGTACAATACACAATATCCTCAATCTCACCTGTACTATGTCCTCAATCTCACCTGTACTATATCCTCAATCTCACCTGTACTATATGCTCAATCTCACCTGTACTATATCCTCAATCTCACCTGTACTATATGCTCAATCTCACCTGTACTATGTCCTCAATCTCACCTGTACTATATGCTCAATCTCACCTGTACTATGTCCTCAATCTCACCTGTACCATATGCTCAATCTCACCTGTACTATGTCTCGCACAGCATACTTTCCATTTGAACACAGTCTCTGCTCATCTGCATCTAACACATTCATTGCTGAAACATTTCAAAATGTATATAATGTTTCTGGATACTAGTATCAACTGTATCTGACTAATTCTTATGTAGTCTACATTATTTGTAAATTTCACAATAATTCAGAAAATCCATAGCACACTAACATCTGTAGTAGAGTCAAAGTATGTATACATTAAACTTAATTTTTTTTTTTACAATATTTGCTGAAAAACTGCATGACAAGTTTAGCAAATTTTACAGTTGGGGGAGTGTTCATTTAGAGATTGACATGCGTCAAACTCTCAACCAAGTCACACCTGTGACTTAAAATAGTTTTGACTGTTCTTTTACAAACACTGACCATTACAGGTAAGACTATTTGAGATAAAACATTATAAACTCTTAGTCCTATTTTATGATAAATACTGACAGGAACTCTATATAATCACCTGTAAAATCTGCATTTCCTACTCCCACAATAATGATGGAAAGGGGCAAGTGCGATGCCTGTTTGAAAAATTGAAAGAGAAAACATTTGTGAAACCCACTATAATACATGTCTTAAGCCTCATACATTCTACTTCAAATTGAAATTAAATGCCGAGTTGAACTTCACATTTTACAGACACCATTTTCTGATCTTGGTTTTTTATATTTTCATGTCATATTGATAAATCCGTTTGTAACAAGTATTTTCAGCAGAGTTTTTAAAGCTTACATTCACTATGGCATCAATGGTATTTCTCGTGTCTGTGATCTCGCCATCCGTCAGAATTAGCAGAACAAAATAATTCGAACCATCTCTTATGGACGCTGCAAATCTTAAGAAAGAAATCAAAAAAAAAAAAAAAAAGAATTTTTAATCAAAGTACAAAATGTACTCCTGGAGGCAGAACTTTTCAAACATTCAAAGAATTCAAAGTTTTTGGGCTTTTTATTTTTAAATTTCAATGTTGATTTATTTACACTGAATTTGTACAGTTAACATTGGTTCAATGAATTCATATATTCATTTATTTACTATATTCAGAGACTCAGGAATATGTCTTAACCTTCAGCTCCTCTAATCAGCGATGAACTTATCCATATAGTGCCTAGAACGCAATTAAGAATAGCGATGGTTGTTTCATAATGATCATGAACATTAAAACTTAAGTTTATTTTATTCATAAATATACAAAGTGTACAATGAATTGAAGAAAAAACCATGCATCTGTTTTTTCATATTATGCTATTTACATTTAATGATAGAAATCTTTCTGCATTGGAATTGAAAAAAAAACACCCCAGTTTTAGTATTATTTTATGCCTTTTTCTATGTATTTAATGTTCTTTGTTTTAGTTTGTTTTTATTGTGTTACATGTAAAGTTACATGTCAATCTCTTATGACTCAGCAAGTTGAACTAACTCCCCAAAAAGAATTATCATATATGACAAGTTTAACTCAAGATATGCAATCACATTCATGTCATTTAACCAATAGACATCTGATCTATTGCATGAGACAAAGGTGCAGGCAAATCTCATATTTCATACATAGCATCTGGACCCAATCTAACTGTGTGGATATCAGAAGATATTGTTAGGCCTTAATCTGTTCATTAAAATATTATCTACACAGTTTGTTTGAGGGGCAGTGTATGTAAAGTGAGCTATATTTAATACATTAATACTAATATATGTAATATGCCTTTTCAAAATATTAATAAGTTAAAATGTAGTATACCTATATATTGATGTCAGTCAAAAATACATTTTTTGTACATGGATTGATTTAAACATTATGTTTGTGGATGATTATGAAGAACAGTTCCATTAAAATATGAAATTTCTACAAATAATTCATTCTGCTATAGAAATATATAAAACACAGTCATAATCAAACACCATTTTCACATATTTCATTGATATCATTAATTTGCACATCACATCAGCAAATCTGTTTGATGACCTTTGCCCTCTAAGTTTCCCAACAAATGAACAGACATGAAATACCGTATTTTTGATCAAATATTGCTTTAAAAAATAAGTTTGAAATTATGTCCTTTTCTATGAGTGATTTTCACCTTAATAGATATTTTGATCAGAAATGCAAACAACAAATATCGGATCTTTTTGTAAGAAATTTCTGAAAGAACCCTTATGATGCCAATAATTTCCTTGCATCTACATTGCTTTTAAATTCCTTTCTTGAAACAAGAGGCCCATGGGCCACATCGCTCACCTGAGTCACCTTGGTCCATATCAGAAGATTTTCCATATCTATTTGCATGTAAAACCGTAGTCCCTATTATGGCCCCAAACCTTCCCCTGGAGGCCATGGTTTTTGCAAACTTGAATCTACACTATGTCAGAAAGCTTTCATGTAAATGTGAACTTCTTTCGCCCAATGGTTCTTGAGAAGAAGATTTTTAAAGATTTTTCCTATATATTTGTATGTAAAACTTTGACCCCCTATAGTGGCCCCATCCGACCCCCGGGGGCCATGATCTTAACAATTTATAATCTTCACTATATCAGGAAGCTTTCATATAAACCTCAGCTTTTCTGGCTCAGTGGTTCTTGAGAAGAAGATTTTAAAAGATTTTTCCTATAAATTTGTATGTAAAACTTTGATGCCCCCCTTGAGGCCCCATCCAATCCCCGGGGTCCATGATTTTAACAAACTTG
The DNA here is from genome assembly GCF_947568905.1 of Ostrea edulis. Classification (NCBI taxonomy): domain Eukaryota; kingdom Metazoa; phylum Mollusca; class Bivalvia; order Ostreida; family Ostreidae; genus Ostrea; species Ostrea edulis. Next base: position 49,149,058 of record NC_079170.1, read on the forward strand.
AATCTGCACTATATAAAAAAAACAACAACAAAAAAACGAAAAAAAAACCACAAAAAAACTTTGACCTTTTGACCCCCTATTGTGGCCCCATCCGATCCCCGGGGGCCATGATTTTAACAATTTAGAATCTGTACTATATCAGGAAGCTTTCATATAAATCTCAGCTTTTCTGGCTTAGTGGTTCTTGGGAAAAAGATTTTTCCTATATATTTGTATGTAAAACTTTGATCCCCTATTGTGGCCCCATCCGACCCC